>NC_062224.1:69208850-69391198 GCF_902686445.1 Sciurus carolinensis
GAGTGAATACACTTTCTTCTCAACAGCACATGGATCCTTCTATAAAATAGACCATATTTTATGCAACAAAGCTAATGTTAGCAAGTACAAGAAGATAGAGATACTAACTTGCATTCTATCAGATCATAATGAATTGAAAATAGAAATAAATGACAGAGTAAAAAACAGAAACTACTCCAAAACCTGGAAATTAAATAATATGCTACCGTATGATGAAGGGATAACAGAAGACATCAGGAAGGAAATTAAAAAAGTTTAGAGACAAATGAGAACAAAGAAATATCATATCAGAATCTCTGGGACACTATGAAAGCAGTACTTAGAGGAAAATTCATTTTATGGAGCGCATTCAATAAAAGAAGAAAAAATCAACAAATAACTGACCTAACACTACAGCTCAAAGCCCTAGAAAAAGAAGAACAGAGCACACCAAAAGTAGTAGAAGACAGGAAATAGTTAAAGGAGAGCTGAAATCAATGAAATTGAAACAAAAGAAACAATCAAAAAATTGACAAAATAAATAGTTGGTTTTTTTTTTATTGTATACAAATGGGATACATGTTGTTTCTTTATTTGTACATGGAGTCAAGGCATACCATTTGTGTAATCATAAATTTACATAGGGTAATGATGTTTGATTCATTATTTTTTCCCTTACCCCCACCCCTCTGACACCTCTTTTCCCTCTATACAGTCCTTCTTTCCTTCATTCTTACCACCCCTCCTTATCCCTAACCCTAAAAATAACCTTAACCCTAGTGCTAACACCTCCCATCCCCATTATATGTCCTCATTCGCTTAACAGCGAGATCATTTGTTCATTATTGTTATGAGGTTGGCTTATCTCACTTAGCATGATATTCTCCAATTTCATCCATTTGCCTGCAAATGCCATAATTTTATCATTCTTCATTGCGAAGTAATATTCCATTGTATATATATGCCACAGTTTCTTTATCCATTCATCAACTGAAGGGCATCTAGGTTGATTCCACAATTTGGCTATGGTGAATTGAGCAGCAATGAACATTGACGTGGCTGTATCTCTGTAGTATGCTGATTTTAAGTCCTTTGGGTATAGGCCAAGGAGTGGGATAGCTGGGTCAAATGGTATTTCCATTCCAAGCTTTCTGAGGAATCTCCACACTGCTTTCCAGAGTGGCTTCACTAATTTGCAACCCGACCAGAAATGTATGAGTGTACCTTTTTCCCCACATCCTTGCCAACACCTGTTGTTGCTTGTGTTCTTGATAATCGCCATCCTAATTGGGGTGAGATGAAATCTTAGGGTAGTTTTGATTTGCATTTCTCTTATTACTAGAGATGTTGAACATTTTTTCATATATCTGTTGATTGCTTGTAGGTCTTCTTCTGTGAAGTGTCTGTTCATTTCCTTGGCCCATATGTTGATTGGAGTATTTGTATTCTTGGTGTAGAGTCTTTTGAGTTCTTTATAGATTCTGGAAATCAGCGCTCTATCTGAAGTATGAGTGGCAAAGATATTCTCCCACTTGTAGGTTCTCTCTTCACCTTACTGAGAGTTTCCTTTGCTGAGAGAAAGCTTTTTAGTTTGAATCTATCCCAGTTATTGATTCTTGCTTTTATTTCTTGTGCTATGGGATTCCTGTTAAGGAAGTCTGATCCTAAGCGAACATGTTGAAGGTTTGGACCTACTTTTTCTTCTATAAGATGCAGGGTCTCTGGTCTGATTCTGAGGTCCTTGATCCATTTTCAGTTGAGTTTTGTGTAGGGTGAGAGATGGGGGTTTAATTTAATTCTGTTGCATATGGTTTTCCAGTTTTCCCAGCACCAATTTTTGAAGAGGCTATCTTTTCTCCATTGCATATTTTTGGCTCCTTTGTCTAGTATGAGAAAATTGTATTTATTTGGATTTGTGTCCATGTCCTCTATACTGTACCATTGATCTACCTGTCTATTTTGGTACCAATATCATGCCATTTTTGTTACTATTGCTTTGTAGTAGAGTTGAAGATCTGGTATTGCGATACCCCCTGCTTCCCTCTTTCTACTGAGGATTGCTTTAGTTATTCTGGGTTTTTTATTCTTCCAGATGAATTTCATAATTGCTTGCTCTATTTCTGCAAGGTACATCATTGAGATTTTAATTGGAATTGCATTGAATCTGTATAGCACTTTAGGTAGTATGGCCATTTTGACAATATTAATTCTGCCTATCCAAGAAAATGGGAGATCTTTCCATCTTCTAAGGTTTTCTTTAATTTCTTTCTTCAGTGTTCTGTAGTTCTCATTGTATAGGTCTTTCACCTCTTTTGTGAGATTGATTCCCAAGTATTTTTTTTTATGCTATTGTGAAAGGGGTAGTTTTCCTAATTTCTCTTTCTGAAGATTCATCACTTATGTATAAAAATGCATTGGATTTATGAGCATTGATCTTGTAACCTGCTACTCTACTGAATTCACTTATGAGTTCTAAAAGTTTTCTGGTGGACTTTCCAGGTTCCTCTAAATACATAATCATGTCATCAGTGAACAGGGATAGTTTGAGTTCTTCTTTTCCAATTTGTATCTCTTTAATTTCTTTGGTTTGTCTAATTGCTCTGGCTAGAGTTTCAAGAACGATGTTGAATAGAAGTGGTGAAAGAGGGCATCCCTGCCTTGTTCCAGTTTTAGGGGGAATGCTTTCAGTTTTTCACCATTTAGGATGATTGGTCATGGGCTTAGTGTAGATGACCTTTAAAATGTTAAGGAATGTTCCCACTACCCCAATTTTTTCTAGTGTTTTGAGCATGAAGGGATGCTGTATTTTATCAAGTGCTTTTTCTGCATCTATCAAAATAATCATGTGATTCTTAACTTTAAGTCTGTTGATATGGTGAATGACATTTATTGATTTCCACATTTATTGATTCCACATTTCCAAGTTGAACCAACCTTGCATCCTGGGATATAACCCACTTGATTGTGGTGCACTATCTTTTTAATATATTTTTGTATGCGATTTGCTAAAATTTTGTTGAGAATTTTTGCATCGATGTTCATTAAGGATATTGGTCTGAAATTTTCTTTCCTCAATGTGTCTCTGTCTGGTTTAGGTGTCAGGGTGATATTGGCTTCATAGAACGAGTTTGGGAGAGTTCCCTCCTTTTCTATTTCATGGAATACTTTGAGGACTATTGGAATGAGTTCTTCTTTAAAGGTTTTGTAGAACTCAGCTGAGAACCCATCTGGTCCCAGACTTTTCTTTGTTGGTAGGCTTTTGATGGCCTCTTCTATTTCATTGCTTGAAATTGATTTATTTAAGTTGTGTATGTCCTCCTCGTTCAGTTTAGGTAATTCATATGTCTCTAGAAACTTGTTGATGTCTTCAAAGTTTTCTGTTTTGTTGGAGTATAGATTTTCAAAATAGCTTCTAATTATGTTTTGTATTTCACTCGTGTCTGTTGTGATATTTCCGTGTTCATTCCGAATTTTAGTAATTTGAGTTTTCTCCCTCTTTCTCTTTGTTAGTGTAGCTAAGGGTTTATCAATTTTGTTTATTTTTTCAAAAAACCAACTATTCATTTTGTTAATTTTTATGATTGTTTCTTTTGTTTTAATTTCATTGATTTTGGCTTTGATTTTAACTATTTCCTGTCTTCTACTACTTTTGGTGTTGTTCTGCTCTTATTTTCTAGGGCTTTGAGCTGTAGTGTTAAGTCATTTATTTGTTGATTTCTACTTCTTTTGTTGAATGCACCCCCGAAATAAATCTTCCTCTAAGTACTGCTTTCATAGTGTCCCAGAAATTTTGATATGTTGTGTCTTTGTTCTTGTTTACTTCTAAGAATTTTTTTATTTCCCTCCTGATGTCTTCTGTTATCCATTCATCATATAATAATGTATTATTTAATCTTCAGGTATTGGAGAATTTTCTGTTTTTTATTCTGTCATTTATTTCTACTTTCAATCCATTATGATCTGATAGAGTACAAGGTAGTATCTCTATCTTCTTGTATTTGCTAACAGTAGTTTTGTGGCATAAAATATGGTCTATTTTAGAGAAGGATCCATGTGCTGCTGAGAAGCAAGTGTATTCGTTCTTTGTTGGATGGTATATTCTATATATGTTGGTTAAGTCTAAATTGTTGATTTTGTTATTGAGATCTATGGTTTCTTTATTCAATTTTTGTTTGGAAGAACTATCCAGTAGTGAGAGAGGTGTGTTAAAATTGCCTAGTATTATTGAGTTGTGGTCTATTTGATTTGTGGAATTGAGAAGGATTTGTTTGATGTGCGTGGGTTAGCCAATGTTCAGAGCATAGATATTTATGATTGTTATGTCTTGCTGATTTATGCTTGCCTTAAGGAGCATGTAATATCCTTCTTTTTCCCTTCTGAGTAGTTTTGGCTTGAAGTCCACATTATCTGATGAGGATGGATACTGCAGCTTTTTTGCTCTGTCCGTGTGCATGGTATGTTTTTCCCCATCCTTTCACCTTTAGTCTATGGGTATCTCTTCCTATGAGATGAGTCTCTTGCAGGCAGCATATTGTTGGAATTTTTTTAATCCAATCTGCCAGTCTATGTCTTTTCATTGATGAGTTCAGGCCATTAACATTCAGGGTTATTATTGTGATATGATTTGTATTCCCAGTCATTTGACTCATTGTTGTTTTTTGACATGATTTGGTTTCTCCTTTATTTGGCTATTAGTTTAGGCTATTTCCTCCCATTGCTGATTTGCATTGTTGTTTCTCATCTCTTCCTCATGGAATATTTTGCTGAGAATGTTCTATAATGCTGGCTTTCTTTTTGTAAATTCCTTTAGCTTTTGTTTATCATGGAAGGATCTTATTTCATCGTCAAATCTGAAAGTAAGTTTTGCTGGGTATAAGATTCTTGGTTGGCCTCCTTTTTCTTTCAGGGCTTGATAAATATTGTTTCAGGCCCTTCTAGCTTTTAGGGTCTGGATTGAAAAATCTGCTGATATTCTTATTGGTTTCCCTCTGAATGTAATTGGATTCTTTTCTCTCGTGGCCTTTAAAATTCTGTCTTTATTTTGTATGTTAGGTATTTTCATAATAATGTGCCTTGGTGTGGGTCTGTTGTAATTTTGTATATTTGGAGTTCTATTAGCCTCTTGTACTTGGTTTTCCATTTTGTTCTTCAGATTTGGGAAATTTTCTGGTATTATATTTGAATAGATTGTTCATTCCTTTGGTTTGTTTTTCTAAGCCTTCCTCAATCACAATAATTCTTTAATTTGGCCTTTTCATGATATCCCATAATTCTTGAAGATTCTGTTCATGATTTCTTACCATCTTCTCTGTTTGGCCAACTTTATTTTCAGGATTAAATATTTTTTCTTCAATGTCTGAGGTTCTGTCTTCCAGGTGTTCTATCCTATTGGTTATGCTTTCTTTGGAGTTTTTAACTTGGTTTATTGTTTCCTTCATTTCAAGGAATTCAGTTTGTTTGTTTTTTTCCATGTCTATAACTCTTTATTGAAATGATTTCTTGCTTCCCGTATTTGGTCTTTTAACTGTTGATTGGTGTGATCATTTAATGCCTGCATTTGCTCTTTCATCTCCTCCTTCAATGTCTGCATTTGCTCTTTCATCTCCTCATTTGCTTCCCTGATTGTTTTTATTATGTACATTCTGAACTCCCTTTCTGACATTTCTTCTGCTGTGTTCTCATTGGGTTTTATTGATATAGTATCTAGGTTTGTTTGGGACATTTTCTTCCCTTGTTTTCTCATATTGGTCAGTTGTCAGTGGGACCCTGAGATATTGCAGATTTCCTCTATTGGCTTATAGTGTCCCTGTAGATTTCCAGTGTATCACCTCCCATCCTTCAGTAGCCTGAAGTCTTGGAAGAACTTGATAATTCAGTGCTTCTGAAGAAAGCTGCCCGTAGCCCCCTACTGGTTCCAGAGCTTGCAGCTGGCACTGTGTGGAAAGGCTCTCACTGGGGGGCCTGAAACACGCAGCTGGCTGTGTGGGAGGAGCCCACCACTGGAGTTTTGGGGCTACCTGGAGAAGACTCTAGCTGCCAAGCCCTGCTCTGATAAGCCACCCCTTTCTGTGCATGCTGCCCAGGCTGAGCTTCACCCAGTGGGGGAGACTCACCCTGTGACTATTTTAGTCCAAGTCTCTCAATACCTCCCCTTCTTGACTCCTGGTTTCTGGAGCGACTGGAGATGCAATCACCCTCTAGTCCACCATCTTGGATCACCCCTTGGAAAGAGCCTGCAGCCGGAGGGGTCAGGGCCACCTGGAAAGTCTCTGGCTGCACTGCCCTGATCCCAGATGCTGCTTGCAGATTGAAGCTCTCCATTGGCTCGGAGACTTGTGGCTGGCTCTGTGTAGAAAGGCTCTCACTGGGTGGTCTGCTCCGAGAAGCTAGCATTGATAGGCGCCTCCGGCCGCATGGGGCCAGGCTGCTTGGGAAGTCCCTGGCTGCCCTGTCCTGGTCCCTGAAGCCACTTGCGGGCCAGGATAGTTGGTTCTTTGAAAAAATAAACAAAATTGATAAACCCTTAGCCACACTAACAAAGAGAGGGAGAGATAAAATTCAAATTACTAATTTCAGAATGAACAAGGAAATGTCACTACAGATATGAGTGAAATAAAAAACATAATTTGAAGCTATTTTGAAAATCTATACTCCAACAAAATAGAAAATCTCGAAGATATCAACAGGTTTCTAGAGATATATGAATTACCTAAGTTGAACCAGGAAGACATACACAATTTAAATAGATCAATTTCAAGGAGTGAAATAGAAGAGGTCATCAAAAGCCTACCAACAAAAAAAAGTCCGGGATCAGATGGGTTCTCAGTCAAGTTCTACAAAACTTTAAAGAAGAGCTTATTCCAATAGTCCTCAAAGGAGTTTATGAAATAGAAGAGGAGGGAACTCTCCCAAACTCAATCTATGAAGCCAATATCACCCTGATACCAAAACCAGAGACACATTGAGAAAAGAAAATTTAAGACCAATATCCTTAATGAACATTGATGCAAAAATTCTCAACAAAATTTTAGCAAATTGCATACAAAATATATTAAAAAGATAGTGCACCACCATCAAGTGGGTTTTATCCCAGGGATGCAAGGTTGGTTCAACATCCGGAAGTCAATAAACGTCATTCACCATATCAATAGACTTAAAGTCAAGAATCACATGATTATTGCGACAGATGCAGAAAAAGCATTTGATAAAACACAGCACCCCTGCATGCTCAAAACACTAGAAAAAATAGGGATAGTGGGAACCTTCCTTAATATTGTAAAGGCCATCTATGCTAAACCCATGGTTAATATCATTCTAATTGGTGAAAAACTGAAATCATTCCCCCTAAAAACTGGAACAAGGCAGGGATGCCCTCTTTCACCACTTCTATTCAACATTGTCCTCAAAACTCTAGCCAGAGCAATTAGTCAGACCAAGAAAATTAAAGGGATATGAATAGGAAAAGAAGAACTCAAACTATCCCTATTTACTGATGACATGATTATTTATTTAGAGGAACGTGGAAATTCCACCAGAAAACTTTTAGATCTCATAAGTGAATTCAGTAAAGTAGCAAGATATAAGATTAATCCTCATAAATCTAATGCATTTTTATATGTAAGTGATGAATCTTCAGAAAGTCAAGTTAGGAAACTACCCCATTCACAATGCTTCGAAAAAAAAAAATAAAATGCTTGGGAATCAATCTAACAAAAGAGATGAAAGGCCTCTAAAATGAGAACTACAGAACACTAAAGAAGGAAATTAAAGAAAACCTTAGAAGATGGAAAGATCTCCCACGTTCTTGGATAGGCAGAATTAATATTGTCAAAATGGCCATACTACTAAAAGTGTTATACAGATTGAATGCAATTCCATTAAGATCCCAATGATGTACCTTACAGAAATAGAGCAAGTAATCATGAAATGCATCTGGAAGAATAAGAAACCCAGAATAGCTAAAGTAATCCTTAGCAGGAAGAGTGAAGCAGAGGGTATCACAATACCAGAAATTCAACTCTACTACAAAGCGCTAGTAAGAAAAACGGTATGGTATTGGCACCAAAATAGAGAGATAGATCAATGGTACAGAATAGAGGACATGGACACAAACCCAAATAAATACAATTTTCTCATACTAGACAAAGGTGCCAAAAATATGCAATGGAGAAAAGATAGCCTCTTCAACAAAAGGTGCTGGGAAAACTGGAAATTCATATGCAACAGAATGAAACTCAATCCCTATCTCCCACCCTGCATAAAAATCAACTCACAATGGATCAAGGTCCTTGAAATCAGACCAGAGACCCTGCATCTTATAGAAGAAAAGGTAGGTCCAAATACTCAACTAGTTGTCTTAGGATCAGACTTCCTTAACAGGACCCCCATAGCATAAGAAATAAAAGCACAAATCAATAACTGGGAAAGATTCAAACTAAAAAAAACTTTCTTTCAGCAAAGTAAACTACCAGCAATATGGAGAGAGAGCCTACAGAGTGGGAGAAAATTTGCCACACACACTTCAGATAAAGCACTAAAATCCAAAATATATAAAGAACTCTACACCAAGAATACAAATAATCCAATCAACAAATGGGCTAGCGAAATAAACAGACACTTCACAGAAGAAGATCTGCAAGCAATCAACAGATATATGAAAATATGTTCACCATCTCTAGTAATAAGAGAAATGCAAATCAAAGCTACCCTAAGATTCCATCTCACCCCAATTAGAATGGCAATTATCAAGAACACAAGCAACAATAAGTGTTGGTGAGGATGTGGGGAAAAAGGTACACTCATACATTGCTGGTGGGGTTGAAAATTAGTGCAGCCACTCTGGAAAGCAGTATGGAGATTCCTTAGAAATGTTGGAATGGATCGACCATTTCACCCAGCTTTCCCACTCCTTGGCCTATACCCAAGTGACTTAAAATGAGGATACTATAGAGATATAGCCACATCAATGTTCATAGCTGCTCAATTCACAATAGCCAGATTGTGGAACCAACCTAGATGTTCATCAATTGATGAATGGATAAAGAAACTGTGATATATATATATATATATATATATATATATATATATATATACACAATGGAATATTACTCAGCTATAAAGAATAATAGAATTATGGCATTTGCAGGCAAATGGATGAAATTGGAGAATATCATGCTAAGTGAGATAAGTCAATCTCAAAAAACCAAAGGATAAATGATCTCACTGATAAGCGGATGATGACACATATGGGGGTTGGAAGGGGGCAAGAATGGAGGAAGTAGGGGCTCTATAGAGGTATAAGAGAGGTGGGAGGTGTGGAGGGGGAGGAGAAAAATAACAGAATGAATAAAAACTATTACCCTAGATAAATGTATGATTACACAAAAGGTATGCCTCTACTTCATGTACAAACAGAGAAACAAGATGTATCCCATTTATTTACAATACAAATGAATTTAAAAAATGGTTTGTATTTTTTCACTCACTTATCTGTCTCCCTGAATTCTTCTTCTCACTTCTATTATACTAAAAGTCAACCTCTATTAATTCCTCCCTCACTCTTACTATAAATTTTTACCTATATCTTCTCACCTCCCTCATATACATCACAACTTACACTACTTCTGTTTCCTCATTGTCCATCTTTTGAAACAGTAAACCCTTTTAGCAAACTTAAGGTTTATATCACAGAAAATAATTCACCACATCATTACTGTATATCCTTAATTGGAACCATGTGGTTTAAGGTTGTATATAGTTTGTATTGGGTGGGTGCTATTAATATTGGTCTCTCCCTAAAGGTGTGGTACTGGAAGCCTTCAGGGACACTAAAAGACTATAGGGTAAAAACTTCACTGCCTCTGATTCATATTGCTAGATAAGAAGACACACAAACAACATGAGAAAACAAGGGAACAAAGTGCCTCAAACAAACCAAGATGTTCCAACAATAGAATTCATGGACAACACAGTAGAAGAAATGTCAGAGACGGAGTTTAGAAAATACCTAGTTACACCAATCTTTGAAATAAAGGTTGATACCACAGAGAAAATACAGGAAGCAGAGATTATAAAAAGGAATCAAGCAGAAATCCCTGAAATAAAGGAAACAGTAAACCAAATTAAAAATTCCATGGAAAGTGTCACCAACAGACTAGACCACTTACAAGACAGACCTCAGACAAAGAAAACAATATACACTCTTGAAAATAAAGTTTATCACACAAAGAAGATGGTAAGAAACCATAAACAACTTCCAAGAAATATGAGATAACTTGAGAAGACCAAGTTTAAGATTTATTGGAATAGACAAAGCCATGGAGATACAAACCAAATGAATAAACAATTGTTTCAATGACATAATATCAGAAAACTTCCCAAATCTAGAGAATGAAATGGAAAATCAACTACAAGAGGCTTACAAGATCACAAATGTGCAAAATTACAGTAGACTCATTCCAAGGCACATTGCAATAAGAATGACTAACATAAAGAGTAACGATAGAATTTTAAAGACTGTGAGATCAAAAAAAAAATCAAATTACATACGGGGGAAATGAATTAGAATTTCAGCCCATTTTTCAACCCAGATACCCAATGCCAGGAGGTCTGGAATAACATATATCAAGTTCTGAAAGAAAATGGATGCCAACTGAGAATTGTATATCCAGCAAAATTAAGCTTTCAATTTGAAGATGAAATTAAAACCTTCCATGATAAATACAAGTTAAAAGAACTGAGAACCATAAAGTGTGCACTAGAGAACATTCTCAGCAAAATATTCCATGAGGAGGAAATGAAAAAAAAAAACATGAAAACCAGTAAAGGGAGAAACTACACTAAAGGAAAAGTCAATCAAAGGAGAAACTAAGTCAAGTTAAAAACGGAAAAAAACCCAGAATGACCAGGAATGCAAACCATATCTCAATAATAGCCCTCAATATTCATGGCCTAAACTCATCATTAAAGGACATAGACTGGCAGACTGGATTAAGAGAAAAGGACCCTGCAATATGCTGTCTTCAAGGAACTCACCTCCTAGGAAAAGACATCCAGAGGCTGAAAGTGAAAGGTTGGGAAAAAACATATCATGCACATAGACTGCATAAAGAAGCAGGGGTTTCTATCCTCATATCAGACCAAGTTAGTAAGAAGGAATAAAGAAGGACATTTCATACTGCTTAAGGGAATCGTACATCAACAAGACATAACAATCATAAATATATATATGCCAAATAATGGTACTTCTACGTACATCAAACAAACTCTTCTCAATTTCAAGATTCAAAGAGAGCACAACACAATAATACTGGGTGACTTTAAGACACCTCTCTCATCACTGGATATATCTTCCAAATAAAAACTAAACAAAGAACCTATAGATCTAAATAATTGTCACCATCCAGTAGGACATAAAGACACATACACCTCAGATTGTCATGAAGCAGCTTCTTTTTTATTCAGATCCCAGCAACAACAACAACCCCCAAAAAGCAGTCTCACCCTCAATATATAAGCAGTCTCATGCATAAGCAATTTTGATCAGATATGTCTACCCAATCCCGTTAAATGTCAAGCAATCACGAGATCAAGCATACATGTAGCCAATTGTAACAGCTTCCTGTTTTTCTACAGGTATACCAAGCAGGCCCTTTGGCTCCCTGCCAGCCCACATCTCCCCCTGTTTGTTTATAAAAAAACCGTGCCTGTCTTAGGTTGTTCATGACAGAGCAACATGCTTACCCGTCACTGGAAAATGAAGGTTATATCTTCATTCCCTGTCTTAGGTTGGTATGAGCTCTTCACGAATCTTACCCATCTCTGTCTACCAGTCTAGCATAGCCATACTTGGGGGGAGGTTCCCACATAACCTGCTAAGTCATAGAAGCCATTTGGGAAGAGTGCTAAGTCAGGAGAAAAGGATACAGTAGGTAACCCTAATGTGGAATTAGTGGTAAGAATAGGAGGATATAAATTGGAAGAGTTAGTTTGGGGCAAAGGGCAAGG
Source organism: Sciurus carolinensis (assembly GCF_902686445.1). Lineage (NCBI taxonomy): Eukaryota > Metazoa > Chordata > Mammalia > Rodentia > Sciuridae > Sciurus > Sciurus carolinensis. The sequence goes on from NC_062224.1 coordinate 69,220,836, forward strand.
CCACGCCTTTACTATCCCCCTTAGGTAACGCACGGTTCCTCCATTAACGTGGTGAGGGATCACCAAAAACAGCAGTTGGAGGAACTTCCACATTTTCTTGTTGCTCTTCATTTTCTATTGAGGAAGCCTTTACCAATCTTTCAGGCACCCAAATTGGTGATTGTGCATCCTGTGAGAAAACACAAACAGATCCTTGGGTTCAGATTAATACCGGATCCAGGCCTTTCCATTGTCCCGATAGAATGTCCTTCCAGAGCACTTGAGGTAGAAGTTTTTTATTAGGCTCTGAATGACAGTCAGCAGGCAATCAGCCCTCAGAATCGAGATTTAAAAAATTTAAGATGAACAAGGCAACAGATAATTTGTCTTTTGGGGATCTGTATGATGCCCCTATTCCCCCTTTTTGTTTATAAAGCTTGTTTTTAAGTGTTAAATGGGCATGCTCAACAATGCTTTGTCCAATAGGATTATAGGGAATTCCTGTGACATGTTGAATACCAAAGGTGGAAAAAAATTGTTTAAAGGCCTGGGACATATATCCAGGACCATTATCTGTTTTAATTTGTTTGGGAACCCCTAGGATGGAGAGAGAATATAAACAGTGTGTTATTACATCTTTGGTTTTTTCTCCAGCATGAGCAGAGGCCATAATAAATCCTGATAAGGTATCTATTGACACATGGATGAATTGTAGTTTTCCAAATTCTTAATAATGAGTTACATCCATTTGCCAAATATGATTGGGCTGAAGCCCTTTTGGATTTACTCCTAACAAGGGGTTAGGAATAAGTGTAACACATTTAGCACAAGACTTGACTACGTCTCAAACTGTTGCCTTAGTAATCTGATAGTGTAAACAGAGTAGAAGCATTTACGTGAAATTTGGAATGAAAAGTTTTTGCATTTTCAAGCGTATTAAAGATGTGTGAGTCTCTGGTGGTCATGTCTGTTAAATCATTGTGTAAACTTAGAGGACCTGGAAGGCCAGTATAAGCCTGAACATGCCCAATAAAAAAAGGGCTTTTTCTTTCCCAAATAAGTTTTTGTAAAGATTGTAAATACTTAGTGATGGTGGAAGTGAGGGAGAGCAGACCACTTAATTCTAAATTTTGAATAGCATTAACACCGTATTTGCTATCAGAGAATAGTTTGAAGGGCTCATGGTGGGTTCTGAATACGTCTATAGCTACTAATAGTTCTGTTTGTTGTGCAGATAGAGTTTAAACACCAATGTTTCTGTAACATTATCTATAGTAATAGCACCCATACCATTTTTTGATCCATCAGTAAATATAAGGGTAGCTCCTATAATAGGTTCTTTTTAGGTGACTTTAGGGAAAATTATAGGATGTTGACTTCAAATTTGAAGAAAAGGATCAGATGTCAAATGATTGTTATATACAGCAGAAGTACTAGTAAAGACTATAGCCCATGAATTTGAATTATTAATAAGATATTATATCTGATCAGTAGTATATGGAGTAGTTATTGTTGAGGGATGTGATCCAAAGGTGGAAAGGGATACTTTTAACACCTTAAGGATTAATTCTGCCACAGATTCAATAAGCAAGGATAAGACCTTGTTAGGGGCATAATTCATGTGAACCCATAGAATAGGACCCTTTTGCCAAAACACTCCTGTGGCTAACTTATTTGTGGCCAAGACAATGAATGATAAAGGCTTAGCTAGGTCAATATGATCAAGATGAACCTTTTCCATAGCTGTTTCAACAAGTTTGAGAGCTGTTCAAGCCTTAGGGGTAAACACCCGCTAAGAAAGAGGATCAGAATCACCTTTAAGAGTGTCAACAGGGGGCCCAAACTTGAGGTGGGTAAGTGAAGGTAGGGTCTAATCCAGTTAATGTCACCTAATACTGCTCTGGCAGAGGCACAGAGGTCCAATCCTGTCCTTCCTATTTTTTGTCTAGTTGGGGAGTCAAGGGGTAATGGGTCCGAGGTATGGACTGGATAGCCCTGTATATTTGTGGGCCCCGAGGCCAGGGGCCCTGATTCCCATTTTTGGAGGTAAAAGGTTACCATCTTTGTCTCCAGTTGATTTACGGTCACTTGCCCAGTGTTTCCTTTTTTACACTGGGGACATAAATTTGGCACAGGACCCTGGGGGCAGTCCTTTTTTGTGTGTCCTTATTGTTTACACCGATAACACTGCTGGCCTGGGTGAGAGTTGGCACTGCCTCTAAGACCATGTGCAAGCACTGCAGCCATCACCTGACCTTGAATAAAAGCCTCATTAATATCCCTACAAGCCTTTAAATAGGCTCCAAGGTCTTTGTTTTTCCAAGGTCTTATTGCTTCTTTACACCATTTATTTGCTTGCTCATATGCAAGCTGTTTGACTAAAGGCATAGCCTGGTCTACATCGCTAAATATACGTACTGCTGTTTGAATCAATCTGTCTACAAAATTGGCATAGTGTTCATTGTTGCCTTGAATAACTTTAGATAACTGTCCTTGAAGATCACCAGCACCTGAACGCATTTTCCAAGTTTTAGTGGCAGCAGCACTAATTTGTTGATACACACCAGGGTGGAAATTAGTCTGATTACCTGCCCTTCATATGGTTCTTGGCCTGTCAGCATGTCTAGATTCCATTGAGGACTGCCCGCAACTGCATTACGTCGGGCAGTATCAGAACATAACTCCTGGTTGGCCACCTTCCACGTAAGATATTGTCCCCCAGATAAACATGCTTTTGCTAAATTACCCCAATCAGTCGGAGTAAGATTTTGACTTGCAACATTCTCTAATAAAGAAATGGTAAATGCAGCTTGTACTCCATAGGACATAACTGCCTCTTTTAACTGTTTCACAAATTTTATATCTAATATTTGATGATATTTCTGATTGTTTTGATCTTCAAATACTGGGAATATTGGGAACACTGATCGAGAAACTACATCAGCCCACTGTCTGGGGGCCGCCCCTGTGCAGCAAGTACATGTGCCTGTACAACATGGAAAAGAGTGATGACCTGGATTATACGCCAGAGGGCGTGGTGCGGTAGGGGCTAAATGCCACTGAGACAACTTCTTTTCTAGTTCTCTCTCAGCTAGTTCCTGTTCTTCAGAGTTACATTCCTGTTCTGAGTCTGAATATCTACTCTCTCTTTCAGAAGCTTGACTTGATTGTTCTTCTTTTACAGTTTCTAATATCTCTTCCCCTTCTCTTAGCTGTTCTTGAAATTTTGGTTCCCTGGAAGTCAGACAGAAATGAACTAATGTCCATATAGACAAATTACCAAGAGAAAGAGGCATTAAGAGAGCCTTCCATGTGAGTCCATGAAACTTAAACAGAAACCAAACAAGAAAAAGTAATAAAAATATTAACACAACTAACACCTTACAGACATTCATTTACTACAAGACATCCTTGCTGTCTCTTGGGACAGTCTTCTGTTAAGTTCCCTCACTAGGGGAACCTTCCATTAGTACCTTAAGGCCACTGTTTCCTCAAACAGGGAAACCAGCTAGTTGACTGTTCTAGTGAAAATTTTTCTCCTTTATTGCTTACCTGAGCGCTCACCGTGGCCCATACGGGCCACCAAATGTCGCCGTCCAGCGGAACATAAAGACACATACACCTCAGATTGTCATGAAGCAGCTTCTTCTTTATTTGAATCCCAACAAGAACAACAACCCCCAAAAAGCAGTCTCACTCTCAATATATAAGCAGTCTCATGCATAAGCAATTTTGATCAGATATGTCCACCAAATCCCGTTAAAGGTCAAGCAATCACGAGATCAAGCATACATGTAGCCAATTGTAACAGCTTTCTGTTTTTCTCCAATCATACCAAGCATGCCCTTTGGCTCCCTGCCAGTCCAAAAATAATACAATCAGTGATTTAGACTTAATGGACATATATAGAATATATCATCCATCATTGAGTAAATACACTTTCTTCTCAGTGGCACATGGATCCTTCTCAAAAACGGACCACATGTTATGCCACAAGGAAACTCTCATAAAATACAAAAAAATTAGAAATACTATTCTGCATTCTATCACATCATAATGAAATGAAAGTAGAAATCAATGATAAAGTAAAAAGAGGAGCTACTCCAACACCTGGAGACTAACTGGCAAGCTATTGAATGACAAAAAGATAGCAGAAGAAATCAGGAATGAAATAAAAAATACTTAGAGGTAAATGAGAATAGTGATACAACATATCAAAATCTCTGGGACACTATGAAGGCAGTAGTAAGAGGCAAGTTCAATGCATTGATTTCATGCATTAAAAGAATAAAAAGTCAACAAATAAATGACCTAACATTACATCTCAAAGATGTAGAAAGAGAAGAAAACAAATTAGCACCAAAAGCAGTAGAAGACAGGAAATAATTAAAATCAGAGCTGAAATCAATGAAATTGAAACAAAAGCAACAATTGAAAAAATTGACAAAGCAAAATGTTGGTTCTTTGAAAAAATAAATGAAATTGATAAACTCTTGGCTGCATTAACAAAGAGAATGAGAAAATGCAAATTACTAAAATTCATGATGAAAAAGGAAATATCACGATGGATGATGGACACTACTGAAAGATAGAAGATAATTAGAAACTGTTTTGAAAATTTATACTTGAATAAAATAGAAAACCTTGAAGACATCGACAAATTTCTAGAGACATATGACCTACCCAAACTGAATCAGGAGGACATACACAATTTAAACAGATCAATTTGAAGCAATGAAATAGAAGATGCCATTAAATTCTAACAACTAAGAAAAGTCCAAGAACAGATAGATCTCTGCCAACTTCTACCAGACCATCAAAGAACAGTTAACATGAATACTTCTCAAATTATTCCAGGAAATAGAAAAGGAGGGTATCCTTCCAAACTTATTCTATGAGGCTAATATCACCTTAATACCAAAACCAGACAAGGACACATCAAAGAAAGAAAACTTCAGACCAATGTCTCTGATGAACATAGGTGCACAAATTCTTAATAAAATTCTGGCAAATCACAAACAAAAACATATTAAAAATATAGTGCACCATGATCAAGTGGGATTCATCCTTGAGATGCAAGGTTTGTTCAACATACAGAAATAAAAAAACATAATACATCGCATCAATAGACTTAAAGTTAAGAATCATATGATTATCTCAATAGATGCAAAAAGAGCATTTGACAAAATACAGCACCTCTTTTTGTTCAAAACACTAGAAAAACTAGAGATAGTAGGAACATACCTCAACATTGTAAAAGCTATCAATGCTGTCAAAGGCCAATATCATTCTATATGGAGAAAAACTGAAAGCATTCCCTCTAAAAACTGGAATGAGACAGGGATGCCCTCTTTCACCACTTCTATTCAACACAGTCCTTGACACTCTAGCCAGAACTATTAGACAGAGCAAAGAATTTAAAAGGATATGAATAGGAAAAGAAGAACTCAAACTGTGACTATTTGCCAAGGACATCGTTCTATATTTAGAAGATCCAAAAAATTCCACCAGAAAACTTCTAGAACTAATAAGTGAATTCAGCAAAGTAACAGGATACAAAATCAATACCCATAAAGCAAATGCATTTCTATATATCAGTGATGAATCCACTGTAATAGACATTAGGAAAACTACCCCATTCACAATAGCCTCACAAAGTAAAATAAAATACTTGGGAATCAATCTAGGAAAGGGGGTGAAAGATCTCTACAATTAAAACTATAGAACACTAAAGAAAGAAATTGAAGATAACCTTAGAAGATGAAATAATCTCCCATACCCTTGGATAGGCAGAATTAATATTGTCAAAATGGCCATACTACCAAAACTGTTATACAGTTTTAATGAAATTCCTATTAAAATCCCAAAGACATTATTCACAGAACTAGAGAAAACAGTCATGAAATTTATTTGGGAAAATAAAAGACCCAGAATAGCCAAAGCAATCCTCAGCAAGAAGAGTGAAGCAGGAGACATCACAATACCAGACCTCAAACTATACTATAGAGCAATAGTAACAAAAACAGCATGCAACTGGCACAAAAATCAACATGTAGACTAATAGTACAAAATAGAAGACACAGAGACAAACCCACATAAATACAGTTATCTCATATTAGACAGAGGTGCCAAAAACATTCACTAGAGACTATGTAGCCTCTTTAACAAATGGTGCTGGGAAAAGTATGAAAGTGTGTTACTATTTTATTGTTTGTTTGTTTTTGGGGTTTCTTTTCTTTTTTTTTTCCTTTTTTTTGTAACATTTTTTCTCACCTTTAATTTTGTGTCCAATGAGTTTGCTAAAGTCACTAATAATAATTTCTTACATTTTTTCTACTTACAAAATCATGTTTTCCATTAATTTTTATATCATCCTTTCTGATCATATCTATTTTCATGTGAAATATTTTTACTCTTTTCCATTAAGTGTGATGTTTTATGGTTCTTTTCTATTTTTCTGGATTATTTTTTAAAATATTTAATACCTCTTTTATATCTATGAGATGAGCATGTGATTTATCATTGTAGTGAACTAATAGGATTTGATTTTTTAAAATATTAATCCACCTTTCTATTCCTAGAATAGACTCAGCTTGCTTATGTGATATATTTTTGCATATTAATTCATTGAATTTGCTAATATATTTAAAATTTTTCATGTCTATATTTATTAGACAGAATGCTTTTTCATTTTCCTCTCTTAAAATGTCCATGTCAGGATTTTGGTAACAAGGATACTCTGACATCTTAAAATAATTTGGTTAGTATTCTCTCTTTTCTAATCTTGAAAAAAAGTTTATATAAATTGTTATTTCTTCCTTGAATATTTAGAAGAATTCACAAGTTCTTGGAATACTCCTTGCAGAGTAGGTTTTTTTTTTATTGATTCAATTCTTTAATATATATAGGATAATTCAGATTTCTGTTTCCCATGGGTCTGTTGTATTTTATTCCTTTCAGAATTTTATCTATGCATATGAATTTTCTAATTTATTGACAAGGAAATTATTCATGATTTTCTTTTGTTATTTATTTTATAGTATATGTTGTTATGTTATCTTTTTCATTCATGAATATTGATCAATATTTTCCTATCAATTTTTCTAAGGATTTTTCAATTCCATCAATCCTTGTAAAGCTAATTTTGGCTTTGTTGATTTTCTTAATTTAGTGATTATTTACTGTTTCTTTAATATCTGTTCTTTTGGGGGTTTTTCTTCCTTAAGTTTTTGAATTTATTTTATTATCTCCTTCCCACCATTCTTTCTGTCCCTTTTTTCTCTTCTTTCCTTCCCTTTCTTTCCCTTTCCTTTCCTTTCCTTATCTTCCCTTTTTTGCAGTCCTGGAATTCAAAACCAGGTCCTTGTGCATGCTAGGCAAGTGCTCTACTACTGAACAAACTCCTCATTTTGTTATTCTTGATATTTATACTTAGAGAATTCATTTTAAATAATTGTCTCTTAGTTTCTAAGTTTCTCTGTCCAACATGGAATTAGGACAACCCACAAGTTGTTATCTTAAATTTCAAAATGCTTTCTATTTTTTATTTCTGTATTGAATCATGTTATATATACTAAACTATATTATTGAACTTTTTTTGTTTGGGGATTTTCTAGTTGTATTTTTATTAACTTACTAGTTGAAAAGTCCTCTGTGATCAATGACTATACTCGGTGATTTTTATCCCCTGAAATTTATTGAGTATTACTTTATGGCCCAGAATTTGGTTAGTTTTGGTAAATGTTTCAAGAACATCAAAATAATGTATATTCTGCAGATGTTGGGTACAATATTCCCTATCAATTTCCTGAATTTTACTAATTGTCAAAATCCTCTTCATTCTCACTTATTGTTTGAGATTGTATTATTGATGTAAATATTATTGATATTAAAACAAATCATTTTTTGGTGCATGGGATATGGCTTTATTTAAAAAGGGTATCAAGAGTACATTTTCTGAGACATTGAATATCGATGGCAGAGTTCATTAACCCTCACTATCAGTTTTCCTCTTCTGTGCCACAAGTTAGAAACATTTTCCTTAAAGGAAAAGATAGTAGATATTTTAGGTTTTTATGGCCACAGGGTGTATATTCCACTACTCTGCTCTGCCATTGTAGCATAAAGCAACCATAGGCAATACATCAAGGGCATGATTATATTCCAATGAAACTTGATTTCCAAATTAAGAAGTAAACTCATTTGAGCCTCAGGTCTATATAACTTGCCAACACCTATTCTGTATTCATAGAACCTCTGATTTATGTCTGGGTGCATGACTGCCTAAAATAAAAGCTACATTTCCAACCACTTTTTAAAACTAGGTGTAGCTCTGTGATTAAGTGCTACAAAGTGGAATATACGTGAAAGCTTGGGTCCACCTCCTGGTAAGTATTTATTGAAATCATCCTTATATTAATAAGTCTGATAGGGTGACCAACAGCTAAAAGAAGGACTTTTTACAAAAAATCTATGCAAATTAGTAAATTAGTTTAACAGCTCCATAGATGCCAGTCAGTAAAAGATGGAAGTCTCCTAGTTCAGAGCCTTTATTCCTCACAGTATAAACAAGAAGTTTCAGCATTGTGGTCCTAGTTTCCTGAGCCTCAAATTCTACAGTGGTGGAGAGAGCCTGCACATATGAGGGTGTGTCATAGGTGAATTTACTAAGTGTAAGAAGTCTATTATTTCTATAGGAAGCGATTAGCAAGCCCACTCTGCTCAGAGAATAACAGGTATATCACAGAACTATGTGATACGTGCCTGTAATGACTTCAAGATTTCCAGTTGCATAAAGAAATTTGAGAAGTGGTCCCAGGTAAAAGAATAATAAAGACTTTATGATTTGGGTACCTTTATCAACATGTGTACTAAATCAAGAGTTATATGGTAGACTTCTTTTCAAAAATGCATTTCAAGAAAAGTTATTTGTTTTTTTTTTTTTCATTTCCTCCTTTGGATGTCTGGAATTGGGGATTCAATAGCTAGAGAGATGATGGACTTCAGTCAGAATGTAATTCTTGACTCCATGTAGGGTGCAAAAGATAAAGCAATAATATAGAAAAATGATGAGTCCCTTACACTGTGGAATATCATCCTATCCATGAATTTTAATGTAAAAGAGAAATAAACTTTTTTCTTTGCTTAAGTCAATGTTAATTTGGACTTTCTGTTAGTTATAGCTGAATCTAATTTACGTTTATTTAATGTCTAAGAATGTCTTTCTGTTGCTTTCATAAGTAAGCGATAACTAATGTGTGCACAAAATACTAGGCTCAGATTCTTTTCTCTTAATTTTATAGATATTAGATTGTAATCATCTCTCTATTACAAAGGAATTGCTTAGGACTGATTGTTTTTGATAGGGAGAAAATGAAAGTACATTTTAAAATTATTTTATTTATTCTAAAATAGGACTGTCTTTGCTACTTCAATTTTGAATAACTAATTATTATCTCTACAGAAAATTTTAATTCTACCTTATAATCTTGGTTTATGATCGCCCACCGCCTGCAGGCGGTGGGCAATCACAACGCGTACGCTTTTCTTCAACACAGGAACCCAATAAGGGGGTTTATTCCACAAGTCTCAGACTTATATTGAGAACATCAGCCTATCAGAGAGTAGACTACCAGGAAAGTCAGCCTATCAAGGAACAGTCTCCAGGCAGATACCAGGATCGCCTCATGTACAACAGCCAACCAGAGTTACTTCCTAAAACTTGTATATGAGTGCAGCTAAGTCTGGCAAGCTGCCAGGCGCCATCTTAGAGATCAGGCCATGGTGCGGCTCTGGGGCCCTCAGAGCCCACCCCTGACATCTCCCCCTTATTCTTTAAATAAAGAAAAGATGACTTGGGACCATGCCTGTCTTAGGTTGTCCATGGCAAATTACATCCTTACCCGTCATTGGAATTCTGACCTCCAGGCGTCAGAACCCTGTCTTAGGTTGGTATGCATTTCCATGGATCTTACCCATCTTTGACTACTGGTCCAGCATGCTTAGCCATACTTGGGGGGATGTGCCTGTCTCAATGGCTGTCAAAGTCTGTACTATAGCCCGTTGATGACATCGGGCATCTTGGCGAGCTCTGATTTGGCTGCGTATAACATAGACTATCCCTAAGCAGATAATAATCAGAACAGCTACTGTTCCAGCCCACTGTTTTGTCAATCCCAGGGCTTTAGATACTGATGCAACTTGAAGCCTGGTGGCATTGACTCTGAGTATTTCAGCTCATAGTTGACTGCTTAAATTATCAAATGTAGATGACCAATTACCAGTAAGGTAGACAGAGATTTTTAGATAACATAACCACAGAGCTAAGGTTATTATAAGCAATAGGGATGACACACACTGCTCTTAAAGGATAAACACATCCCAGTCCCAAAAGTTCTTGCAAGATATCCACTTGTTTTTGTAGTAAGTCCACTCTTTGATTTACAAGGAGTATGCCTGCTGTTAGATGTTGGTTTAGGGTCTCTTTAGTCTGTAAGGCTGCAGCTGTATTTTCGGCCAAGTGATTGTTGTTGCTGTCTGTATGGTTGTGTCAATGCTGCTGCTGCTGTTTCGGCTGCCACTGCAGAGACTGCTACTGTGGCGGCCATGGCCGCTGTGATGCCAACACTGGCAATTCCGCATCTGTAACAGAGACTGGGACTGACTGGTAGGAAGGTAGGAACACACATTAAGACTGCCAGCGGGAACCTAGAAGCATTCCAACATTGAGAGAGATAGCATCCTAAGAGACTAAAAAGAGGTTGTAAGTTAGTTCAAGGGGGGCTACGAGCATCATGGTCATCAAAAGTATGTTGGTCTGAGTTACTTGTTGGCAGCATTGGCACTGGTCGAATTAGTTGCTCAGGAACCCAGATAGGCGATGTTTTGTCCTGTGGAAATACACAAACCGAGCCACAGCTCCAGTAAAGCACTGGGTCTGGGCCATTCCATTGTCCTGTAAGAACATCCTTCCATTTTACCGTCACTCTATCCTGTTGTTTATGATTGCCATGTCTCTCAGCGGCAGAGCGACCCTCATTATCCAGAGTTAAAAAATTTAAAATAAAGAGGCAAAGAGAAAGTTTATCTTTAGGAGACCTGAAGGTCTCCCGTATTCCCCCTTTTTGTTTATAAAGAGTATTTTTGAGGGTGAGATGTGCACGTTCAACAATACATTGTCCTTGTGAGTTATAAGGTATACCTGTGGTTAGAGTTATTTCAAATTTAATGAGAAATTGGTTCTTACCAAATTTAGTTTTTAAAGAAAAATTTAGACTCTATAACGTAGTACAATACTCTAACAGTTGCTTAACCATAATTGTATAAACCCCTATTTTTAAGACTAATTGTTCTAAAGAATAAAACTTAATAGACACAAAGTTAAGAGTAAATTAGTGTTTCTAAGAAATCCTTGTTATTTTACCATGTCATTTTACCATATAGATTAAACTTTGGTTTATATTAGAACATTAGCATTTCACCTTAGGAAAAACCTTAAATAGCTTTAAATGTTTCACATACATACAACCAACTTAGTTACATGCAAACTTGTTGAAACTTGCCCTTTACTTATATAAACTTTCTTAGCACTTAATAGACTTTCTTAGCACTTACTTAGACCCTCATTTATTTCATCACACAAGCACTTTCTTACCCAGAAACATTTCCTTTTCCCTTTTACTAAATACATTTCCATACCCAGAACCTTTATTTTCTCTTTCCTGTTGACCCCTTTTTGTTCACATTCTGAAACAACTCTTATGAAATTTCTAAATTAAAAAAAAATTACTCTATTTTAATAAGATTAAATATTTTGTTATTTATAGTACTCTACATCAACATTTTATTAGTTTGACCACCTAGAGACTCGAGAGTTATTTTTAAGACATTTTACTTCTATTAGTTTACCCAATTTAAATTGAACCTCTTTAAATCACATGAATTAAAAATATTTGGATCCATTTTTAAATTTTAATTTTAGGAGCATTCAATTTTGATACAGACAAAACATGACATTAGCAGCAAGACATACACATAACACAAAATCAAAGGCCTTGAAACTTTATAGGTGAATCTCCATTGCAATGTAACAGATGTTCAAAACTCTAGTTGAATAATAAAAAAAAAATAGAACTGATCAAAAAATCATGAGCTCAAAAAATATGTAGAATTCAAAAAAAAAAACAAGAGTCCTGGAAAAATGAAGCGGCCATTAAGTACTTTAGTAAAGCACCATAAAATTTACTTTTGCTGGAGTTCAGGTAAGACTCTTTTTGCTCTTTTTTTTTTTTTTTTTCCCCTTGGGTTTCAGACCAGTCTCCTACTGAGTCTTCTAGCTTCCTCCATTTACATTTCAATGTAAGCTTTGACCGAGATCTGGATCTGAAAGGGGCTAAAATGTTCCAGCAGAAACTTGATGCCTAGGGCATTTTAACCCTTAATCCTGATTAGTAATCAATTCAGGTTTGGACGCAGAAAATTATGAAACAATTATCTCCCAATATTTGTGGGGCCTGGGGCTACTATATCATACTCCTTACTAGGACATGCCACTGATGGTTGGGCTGGTTACTCCCTCCCCACCGGCATATGTGGGACCTCATGGCAAGAGGACTAGGTGGGCTGGGTGGGGCGAAGTTGGAGGAGGAGAAGGAATTAAGAGGGGGAGAAGAAGGAGGCGTTCAAGTTTGCAGGAAGAGCATAGAAGCACAAGAAAGAAGAGACTTGAAGATAAGGAATCCCTTTCCATCTGCCCGCTCGCTTGCGGAAGCTGTGTGCCAATATCTTTGGTAGCCAAAATCCACCTTCCCATGGAACCATCTTTCATCCCTGCACAGGCCAATTTGTTATTGGTAGTCATTCCTTCCCAAACTAACATTTTAACATTTACCGGGAAGGCCCTACAGGGAGGGAGGAGGTTAGAGTCTGTGAGTTCTTGCCCAGTATCACAAAATGGCCACCGGGAAGATTTCCCACCACCCGGAAGGAGGAGGGTGAGGGCTTTCATTGGAGTCTGATGTGGCCCCAGAATACAAGATGGCAGCAATGATCCTCCCCGGGGCGGTAGTGGGCCCTCCCTATGTGTAGAGGCTGGCTGCCCTCGTGGTTCCTCAACCTTGGGAGGAGCAGATTGAGATGGATTGGGCTCCTCATTAAAGGTCTCCCAATGTTGTTTACTATGTGGCAAGTTTCTGGAAGGAGATGCAATGGAGGAGCCGGTGGTTCTTTAGGCAGTGGCTCTTTGGGGAGAAACTTGGAGCCCCCTTTGGGAGGTCCTGGAGAGAAGCAGGCCTTAAGGGCAGATAGGGCAGACTCCTAATGGGGGACTCTCACCTAAACTGATTTCCCTCTTAAAGGTGTCCCAGGCTTTTTCTGCCTGTGTATCAGACCACTCAAGGCTGCTACTCTTCAGCATGAGTCTTAGAGCTGAGAGCGCAGGGTCACCATGTGTGGTGTGTGTTTGCCCCATCTTTTCTTTAGTAGATCCTGTAATAGCAAGATTTTTTGTTTTACATAGTAAATCCTCCTCTTCATCTGAACTATCCTCACACCCAGTTTCATTTTCCTTGTCTGTCTCTGATCTTATTGATGCCCTTTCTGATGCTTTAGACCTTTTCTCTTTTATTTCCTCCAAAACCTCTTCCCCTTGTTTTATGGCCTCTCTGCATTTGGTTCGGGCTGTTTTAGTTTCAAGAGGAATTCCATTGGCCCAGAGCAAATCCTTAAAGGGACCTTCCATGCGCATTCGTGACATTTCAGTGCCCATTTTTCTCTATTAAACTAACAGAATGCAAAGCACTTTAACTAGCAAAACAAAAGCGAAAGCACTTACAAACAATCTTGTCACTTAACCCGCGAACTTTAACTCCGTCGCTTCCCGCGAACTTTAACTCATCGCTTCCCGTGAACTTTAACTCCGTCGCTTATCCAGCAAACTTTAACTCATCACTTATCCAGCAAACTTTAACTCGTCGCTTACCCTACGAACTTTAACTCATTGTTTACCCAGCGAACTTTAACTCGTCGCTTCCCGTGAACTTTAACTCCGTCGCTTATCCAGCGAACTTTAACTCGTCACTTATCCAGCAAACTTTAACTCGTGGCTTACCCTGCGAACTTTAACTCATTGCTTACCCAGCGAACTTTAACTCGTCGCTTATCCAGCGAACTTTAACCTGGCCAGACTGTACTTTACTTTCCATGTATTTACCTGATCAGTTTCTTCTTTATAACTCAAGGTCCCGGGTTTTGGCACCACTTATGATCGCCCACCGCCCGCAGGCGGTGGGCAATCACAAGGCGTATGCTTTTCTTCAACACAGGAACCCAATAGGGGGTTTATTCCACAAGTCTCAGACTTATATTGAGAACATCAGCCTATCAGAGAGTAGACTACCAGGAAAGTCAGACTATCAAGGAACAGTCTCCAGGCAGATACCAGGATTGCCTCATGTACAACAGCCAACCAGAGTTACTTCCTAAAACTTGTATATGAGTGCAGCTAAGTCTGGCAAGCTGCCAGGCACCATCTTAGAGATCAGGTCATGGTGCGGCTCTGGGGCCCTCAGAGCCCACCCCTGACATTGGTTTATTTACTCTTTTTTTTTTCCCCTACCACATCTGACCTACTTTTCATGAATAACCTTTTTCTTTGAGCTTCTCTTATCTATTAGTCTTTGATGTGGTCTTAGAGAAACCATGATTTTAGGAGTTGGTAGAAATTGCATATGCTCTTTATAATTACATTTTATATAGTCTCCTGTAAGAATGATGCTCACATTTGTGCTTTTCATACGGCTTTTCAACATGTGGGTCTTCATTGCTTCCCTGGGCCTACATGATTCTATCCTCTTACCTTCTCTCTCATTTGAAGAACACTAGACATATTGGCTGTGATTTGCATACAATTCATTTAACTAAGACTATAACATGACCACTGGTGGAGAGCCTGTGGATGTTGGCTCAAGATCTGTTTTCAGGTTCAATTTGGAAGGCAACCAAATTTAACTGTCCCTATTTCCAAGTTGTATAACACTAATAACTGATGGGAGAGATGAAAGATTATAGCTCTAACTAGCACTGCCTCTTGCTTGGCACAGAGACCCTACATGTAATGAGTCTCAGAGCGAGTGAGTTGCTTGACCTATGGACAGCCCAGCCTACAGCTTGACTTCTACAGCTCCTCAATGTTGTATTTTTCAACTCCTGATACTGGACTTTCTCTCTAAGGGAAAATGCCTTTAATGAGTCAAATGTAAGGTGAAATTCCAGAGCAGTTGGACTGAGCTTTATCTGCTCTTTGAAAGTTTCTAAAGACCTCCTGGTTGTACTGTCTCAGTATCAATCCTTTTGTGTTGATTCTTTTTTAACTCCTCCAGATCTACCAAGAACACACAGACATCAGTAGTAGTTGTTGGTAATTTCCCTCCACATCTTCAGCTGGTCCTTCCATGTGCTTATTGGAGAAGGATGACAGTGTTTATAAAGGCTCCCAATATAAGATTTCTTGGAGGAGGAAGTTCTTTCTCCTCTAGGCTAATTAAGTAGCACCCATGATGGAGAAAAACTTAATGGAATACTGTGAGATTAATATACACTAAATCACATTAACAGCTTTGAAATTTTGGGTAGACCTTAACTATGTAGTTAAAGACCAGACAAAGCTAATTAAAATACTTTGCCATTAATATCCAAACTCTTGGAAACTAATGGGGTCTTAGAAATATCACTAATGGTGGTTAATGCCTATATCATAATCTGTCTTAGTTAATCATATACCAACATAAGAGACATATAAATTCTTATGCATTAATATCCTAAACTACATTGCTAAGTAATGTTTACATAAAAGAAACCTGCAACTCATAATTGTTTGTCTAGCATATTATGTTCATGATAAAGCAGATTAATGTAACTTTTCAATATGAAATAATTCTTACCCATATTTATCTTCCTTAAGTGAATACCTGTTCAAATTTTGCTTATTAAAATTGAATAAAGTCAAGAACATTCTGCCTCTTATTATTAAAGGGACATTGCGATTTACCTCTGAAAGATTTAAAAAAAAAAAAACACTTATAACCTATCAAGCTTAATTCAGAGACTTTTCCTCTAGTAATTCATATTAATCTTCAAGTGACTAGTGACTATAAGATCTGTTAATATCCTGGTTAAAATATTTTAGCCTGTGTACATTCAAACAATACTATGTTTGCTTGTTACTTTTATTTGATTTATTTATCCTTATATTGAATTACTTTTATGTTTTTATAAAAATGACTTTATTAAGAAAATATTATTCTATGTAACATTATAAGAGTGATTAGCCTACTTAAGTGAACATTTCTCAAGTGTTTCTAAGTAGTTATTTGCATACAACTCATTTAACTAAGAATATAACATATTAGTTATTTAGTCTTAAAATTACAATTTAAAATGATTTCTGCTAACTAGCAGTTATTATATATTGGGCATGGTGAGACAGACTTGTTTTACTTAATTTCTGATAAATGCTTATTTGAAGAAAAAAGTATAAATATATACATATATTTGATAAGTCAAGAAATATATACACACTTGAATGAGGGTTTTTTTCTCCTGCAGTGTGTGACTATGCCAACTATAGTATTAAAAGACAATAATCATTTAAGTTGTTCCATTTTTATGTACTCCCAAATTTTACATAATTTCTATATTATTAAAAATATTAAAGAAATATATTTAATATTGAGACTAAATTCTTATATGTATCAGGTATTAGTGCCCTTATATTTGACAGTTTTTTTTATAAAGTCCAAATAAATTAGTAGTTATATTTATGTGTTCTTCACTAAGTTGCACTTTGAAAGGTAATAGCAAATAAACATTCTTTAGTTTATTAAATACCAAAGTATTTTACCTACACGTGGTTTTTAGTTCAAGCTCAGTAAAGTTCAAGGGCATCTAAGTATAAAATAGCTTGTGAGGAAATTTGCATTGCTTTCATAATTTGATTTAATTAGAGAAAAGGACACTAGTTCAGAAAATAGATCTCTAATAATTTTGGTTCAAATAGACACTAAATGCTGTATGTAAACCTGTAAATGTGTATGTAATGTTCCCAAAGCTTACAGAGGGAGTTGGCATTATAAAATAATAGATTCATTTCTGTTGACTATCATATCTGCATTTTAATATGTCTTAATATCTGCACTAGCTTGTAGGAAACATTATTAAAATGTTCAGAAAGGAAAATATGATGTAGATTTAAAAAATCACATAGTAAATCACATATTTAAGTATTTAGTTATTTGTAAGTATTTTGTATAAATGATTTTAAAGGGCATCAATTATTAAGAGGAATGTGGTTGTTTCATGATTAAGTGTTCAAGTAGAAATAAAATTTAATTCTAAGAAATGTAAACATTTGATGCACTAGTTATTTTCTTTTTATTTATATTAAAGTAAAATATGTGCATAAAGTATGTTCAAAGAATGATGACAAAAGATGTGCATAAAGTATGTTCAAAGAATGATGACAAAAGACCCCTGACCTACTTATCCCCATTCTACTTATTCAGTCTTCCTATTTGGAAGCAGCAATGTTCAACTCTTTTGTCTTCTAGTAGGTAAAATGCTCTCTCTTGATTTATCAATTTTCAGTGTTAGCCATTGACCTTCAGCTATGGTAAATTAGGATTTGGCTCTCTTAAACCATTATCTCCGTGTTTTTGTGGAATATAGTCATAGCTCTTGAGTAAACAAATAGAATTGACATTTTTTCAATATATAAAAATTGCTTCTTTTTTTTGTTTTTGTTGTTTTTTGGTACCAGGGATTGAACTCAGGGATACTGGACCACTGAGCCACATTCCCAGCCCCATTTTGTATTTTATTTAGAGGCAGGGTCTAACTGAGTTGCTTAGTGTCTTGCTAAGTTGGAGGCTGGCTTTGAACTTGCAATCCTCCTGCCTCAGCCTCCTGAGGTGCTAGGATTACAGGTGAGCACCACAGTGCCTGACTTAGAAATTATTTCTTATTAAACCAAGACATGTTCTACGATGTTTCCTTCTGTATCTTTTTCTATATTTCCTGCCATTACTTACCTTTTCTCCATTCGCTTAATTTTCTTTATACCTCCTATCCTTTCTCCATACCCCATAACAGTCTTGCAGTAAAATTTTTATATTTAAAAATTTTTATCTCAAACATAATTGATAGAATTTTAGGTTGAAAGTTGTTTCTGTTATGTTTTAAGCCATTATGGACTATTGTTTGATTTGGGGAAATTTGCTTGCTTTATTTTTTTTTCCAATTTATTTGCATTTTGTTTTCTCAGATCCTTTCTACTAGAACTTCTACAGTCAGATGTCAAATCTGTACTTGACCCTCATTTGTTTGTTTTCATCTTGTATCTTCTATTTCTATTTCATTGTCTTTTTGTTTTACCCTGCAAGAAAACTCCTTGGTGTTAAATTTCAATTTTTCTCTCATGTTGTGTTTTCTGCTCTCATATTATTACTTCACTAAAGTTCTTTTTTTTCAATTTTTTTATTGTATACAAATGAGATACATGTTGTTTCTCTATTTGTACATGGAGTCAAGGCATACCATTTGTGTAATCATAAATTTACATAGGGCAATGATGTTTGATTCATTATTTTTTCCCATCTCCCCCACCCTTCCCACTGCACTTTTCCCCCTATACAGTCCTTCTTTCCTCCATTCTTACCACCCTCCTTATCCCTAACCCTAAACCTAACTCTAACCCTAACGCTAACCCCTCCCACTCCCCATTATATGTCCTCATCCACTTATCAGCGAGATCATTCATCCTTTAGTTTTTTGAGATTGGCTTATCTCACTTAGCATGATACTCTCCAATTTCATCCATTTGCCTGCAAATGCCATAATTTTATCATTCTTCATTGCGGAGTAATATTCCATTGTATATATATGCCACAGTTTCTTTATCCATTCATCAACTGAAGGGCATCTAGGTTGGTTCCACAATCTGGCTATGGCACTAAAGTTCTTTTATTCTCTTGTTTTCTCAAATTGCAGCCCATACTTATTTGATGGATGCAATATCCTTTCCAATATCTTCTTAGAATGGGTGTCATAGATTTTTAGTGAAACTTTGTTCTGTTTCATGCATACTCTCAAATTCATCTAAATTGTTTCTTTTTCTAAGCATGAGAGTTTTTATTTATCTATTTACTTTATTTTTTACAGGCTGCATTTTGATTCATTGTACACAAATGGGGTACATTTCATCTCTATGGTTGTGCCGGATGTAGATTCATACCATTCATGTAATCATACATGTACATTGGATAATGATGTCTTTCTCATTCCAAAATTGTTTTTTTGTTGTTGTTTGTTTGTTAGCTTATCTCTGTCTTTTAAATTGGAGACTTTCTTTGACAGGTGTTGATCTTTTCTCTTCATTTATTTCATAATGAGACACAGAAATGCTGTTGAAATCATCATATGCTTGGGCAGGATTTATTGACTGGTGATTTTTACTGTAGAGGCAGCTTACTATTGGAGGAGTCACTGCTACTCAGTTCTTCCAACAAAGAAATTCTCTAATCTCTTGCCAAGTGTGCTAGTATTCTGGGGAATGGGATGAGCAATTGGAAGGTGTTCTCTATATTCAGTATGAGGACTTTTACCTTTTACTTCATTCTTACCACATTGATCCACTTAGCCGTGGGATAGTACAATAGTATATTATAGACCCCTCCCGCAGGGTATACTTGAAAAGATAGATAGTACCAAATCCTAGATATACTTTTTTTTTTTTTTTTTTTTGCTTATTCATATGTTGATAAGTTCAAACTCTTCCTCTGAAGGTTTGATAACCAAGTCTGGTGAAACAAGCTAATAGTTTAATGGGAGAAAAGGTGTAAATTTATTAACATACATGCACAGGCCACAGGAGCTATACAAAATATGAAATGAAAGGAAAGACCAGACGGTTGACACTTAAATTCCCTCTTCTCTAAGAACGGGAACGATATAGGTAATTTCAGAGGGTCATGAAATTTTGGGGGAATTCAAATGGGCTTAAAGAATAGATGATTCCAACAGAGGGACAGTTCCTTTGGGCTCCTCATGTGGTGTTTTGGTTTTCAGGCTCTTCTGTGATATGAGTTTAATTTTCCTGGGTTAATGAAATTTTACCAAAAAAATTGGAGGAAACTCTGTTCCCCTTTGGCAATTTGGTCTTTCAGTAAATAGGTGAACTTCAGAGAAAGTTTTTTCCTGCAATTTCTGTTTCTCAGGTGCTCTCAGTTCAAAGTGGATATTTAGGGTTATAGTTTTCTGAGTCCAACACATACATACTTTTGATAAAAGTTTAATTTATAAATTGGTCACAATGAAAAGTCAACAATATTAACTAATAAAATAAAACATTCAGAACCACATTATAATAAAAGTTATTTGAAAATTATCAAAGAACTTTTAATTTCTGGAATTTTTATTTCTGGAATTTTCTTTGTAATTGTTTTAGACTGTGGCTTGCTGTATATAACTAAAACTGTAGAAATCAAAACCTCCAATTAGGGGATACTACTGTAAAGTGCTTTGCCCATGCCCTCTCCTTGCCTGGTGCCTCTTGTCCTCCCTCAGAGAACACTCCGCAAACTGGGCGGAGGAAGTGGGAAAAGACCCCTGGGGAGAACCTGGGAAGGAGCTCAGGTGTTCAGGGATCCTCATAGAGTCTTTCAGTCAAGTCCTCTGCCTACTTCTGCCCTCTGGGATATCTGAAGCTGCCAGAGTCTAGGGTTCTGTGTTCAATTAGGAAGAACAGGATGAGATCCTGTTTATATCCCCCTCCATGTGTCCTCTGCTGTATTTGTTTTAAATCTGTGGTCACTCCTGTTTCTCAACATATTATGATTTGGGGTCACCTCTGTCTTCTAGTATCATGGAAGATGAAGTTCATGGGATGATTATAATTCTCCATGTTTGAAGTGAGGAGCATTTCTGAGAGTATAAAATAGGGCAAGAAATTCACTGCTCTGCCATCTCAACATTTAAAGTCTTCTAATAAAAAATTTGATACATAGAAATTTTTTTCTATAAAAACAACACCTAGAACATATTAATCATACTTGGGTTTTCATTTTTAAATGTATTTGAATGTGTTAGATGACGAGATGAACTTGTAGGGGAATTATTTAGATGTAAAAAAATAAATAAATATATGAAAGGTTTGTGAGCAAGATATAACTATGTACCATAGGCATTCAGTGCAGGAAAATTTAATTTACATCTGAAGAGAGGATTTCCTGGAGGAAGTATCATTTCTAATGAAACCTAATGTTCAGCTAGGATTTGTGCCTACTGAAGTTTAATAAATATTTGCTAAATATAATTAATACTGTTCAGCATTGGTGGTTTGAC
The DNA here is from genome assembly GCF_902686445.1 of Sciurus carolinensis. Lineage (NCBI taxonomy): Eukaryota > Metazoa > Chordata > Mammalia > Rodentia > Sciuridae > Sciurus > Sciurus carolinensis. The sequence continues at coordinate 69,242,208 of NC_062224.1, forward strand.
TTTTCTTTAGTGCATTGTGTTAGCAGCAATCAGCTTCATTTATTCTTGTCTTTGTTTTTCAGAAAGAAATTAACAGAAACATTTCTATGGAGAACATTCACCATTCAATGACAGTTAATGATATATCTTATAAAACAGAAAAATCCTTCCTGTGAGAATTCCATTATAATACTGATGCATGTATATTATTAAGACTTATACATACTGAGTAATAAAGCTCCAAGTTCACATGTTCCCAGATGTTATTTTGGGGCTACCACATTAGCAATTTTTCAAAAACATAAGCTGTAATTAGAAATCTTTAATAATAATTTCTTTCAGAAACAGCACTTGATTTTAATTCTTTCATTTAAAAAAACTTGTGAGAAAAAAACTGTCAGAATTATTGATATTTTTATAGATTGACAAAAATCAAGCATAATTAAAATGAAATATTTGTTGCATAAAATAAACTGCAATTAATATGTTTTCTGCTGCTGCTTCAAGGATAAGATTAAACTGGTGTTGTTAGCAGATGCCCTGCTGTGAGATTAATTTCTTGATTTTTATACCACACATTATCACATGTTCTTATAGTAAAAGAGTAAACCAACAAGTAGAAAACACTGATGAAAATGGTATACAGGAGATAAACTGACTTTTATGAAGGCAAGGCAATATTGCTTTTCATTTTAAGATCTGATGACTAGTTGATTCCAAGGGTAAGATTTTCAGTATTAAAGCCATTAAAATAAGTAGAAAATTGTCCTTCATTTTAGTTGGTTATGCCTTTTAAACTTGCCAGTTTATTGTTTCAGCGGTGTTTGCCTTTTCAGGCAATAGTTAGAAAATGAACAAGACATGTTGTGCATAGGGCCCCCCTCCAGCTAACCCAGAAATAATAATAAATCTCATCACAAAAACTTAGGTGTGGATAATTCAAGAAAGTGGAAGAAAAAGACATCCTGTTAACATTCCTCTTAGAGAAGGATTGCTTTTACTCACCAAAGTCCACTGTTACAAAAAGCACACCTAACCTTGACAAAAGTCAGTTATTGCTATGAAAAAATTCCCAATTGCCACCTGCCCAGACCATGCATTGAGTATTATTTCTCTGTGAACTTTTTTTCTGGTTAATTACTTTTTGACATTAGACCCCATTTGTGGTACCATGAAAGAAATAGATAACTATTATTAATAGTCCTCTTCATTTCTGCAAATGTCTCTCTTGGGCATTGCTGCTTAAGAGATATAAATACACCTTTGGGATTAGAAATTATGGGGTAGGGCCATTCACCTGCTGATCTATTACACACCTCTTTCTCAGGGGCTGCAATTGAGGTGATGCACATTGTGTGATGACTGCATTAGGATTGACAGTGCCTGTCAAAGGAAGTGAAGTTAGCATAACTCTTCTCTTGTACAAGGCCAGCGTGCCCCTCTCTTGCTGCCTATGGTGAAAAGACGGTATTATTTATTGCTTGGTGCTGACCTACATTATGCATTGCAAGTGTCAAATGTACTAACAGGTTTCAGATGGTGGAAAATTTTACCCTCCAAACTTCTTAGAGCAGGTAAATCAATCATTTTGGGATGGCTTAGTTAGTTTTGGTTACTTGAAGTGATACTTGTGATATAGTGACAAAATTGGTGGTTGTGCTTGTGCTCTTAGATTGCCTGTGTTCATTTCAAGACATCTTTTCCTGACCACCTTATTTAAAACTGCCAGCCCTTTTCCTAACTTCATTAGTCTTATTTTTCTTTACAGCATTATCATGTGACTTTTTATTTCTTTGTTGCCTATCTAACTAGAAATTTAATTTTCATGAAATCAGGAATTTTTGCCTGACTTGGTCATTGCTGTATTTTTACTGCCTCCAATAGTACTTGGTTTAATTAGACACTGGAGTCTTCTTAAAAGAAAGATTGGGTGAGTAAATAATGGAATGTTTAAAAATCAATCCTTCAAAAAAAAAAGAATCAGCTTAAAAAACATAATTCATAATGTTAATATGAAAAACTACATTTAGTAAATAATCACCAGAATATTCCTTATCAATACTTCATTTAGGGGTGGGGGCTATGGCTCAGTGGTAGAGCACTTGTGTAGCATGTTAGGCCCTGGGTTCAATCCTCAGCAACAAATAAAAATAAAATAAAGGTATTGTGTCCACCTACAACCAAAAACAAAAAAAAAATTAAAAATTCTTCATTTATACATTATTTTATTCACTGTAAAGAAACTTAACATAAACAAAAATTATTTCACATTAACTAATTTTCAGGTAATAATGTATACATTTGTGTATTCCTAATCTGATTATCAAAATCCCAAATCCCCCATATTCAAAAGATATCCAACATGTGCTCCAACATGATGCCACAAGTGGAAAATACTACTCTGTGCAACTTTTATTTCATGCACAAAATCATGGAGGAAGGTTAGAGTAATCGTATGGTTTGGATGTGAGCTGACCCCCACAAGCTCATGTGTGAGACAAAGCAAGAAGGTTCAGAGGAGAAATGATTGGGTTGTGAGAGTCTTAACCTAATCAGTGAATTAATCCACTGATAGTGCTAACCTGAGTAGTACCTGAAGTTTTAGGGTGTGGGAGAAGGAGGTGGGAATTGGGGGCAAGGTTTTGGGGTACATATTTATATCTGGCAAGTAGAGACCTCTCTTCTCTGCTTCCTGTTCACCATAATGTGAACTGCTTCCCTCTGCCACAGTCTTCCACCATGATGTCCTGCCTCATCTTGAGCCTTCTGGAATAGAGCCTGACTCTTATGGATTGAGGCTTCTGAAACTGTGAGCTCCTAAATAAACCTTTCTTCTACAATTGTGCTGATTGGGTCCTTCAGTCACAGCAGTGAAAAAACTGACTAACACAGTAAGATTTCTAGGTTTTATGACTGACTTTGGGGACAGGAATTCTACTTTCTAATGCTGCTTGGGGAAGAGGAATTCTAGTGTCTATGATCTTCTTGGGGATAAAAGTGGATCAGAAGAAAGAATGGCAGGAGGTCAGAAAGATCTTACTTCTGAGTCCCTCTCCTTCAGCTATGAGTAGTCAGCTGTCAAGGTGCCAGACTTTGGGGCATCAATCCTGGCACTGCAAGTTACTATGAAAGCACTGTAAGTTTTGATTTTGTGGTTACAAATACATTTTAGCATGTAAGCAAATTTACAATTAGGCAATCTGTGAATAATGAGGCTTGATGTTAACTGTGTTCTATAAAGAACATTTCTATAAAAAGTATCACTAAACACATCATCACCATCTATTTATTGATGAATCTAGGCATTTTCTTCCTTGCAAAATAGGATCACCCTGAAAAGTCCTGTATTTCTATTCAATCAAGATTTATTAAAAAAAGATTTATTGATTCTTGATACATGTCAGACACTGTTATGGGACTAGGAGTATAAAAAACAAGACAGATATAGTCCCTCTCCTCAAAGAACTCAGAAACAAACACATCAGGAAATAGTGGAACTTTTAGGATATGGGGCCTAGTGTAAAGCAATTAGGTTATTGAGGGTGTGTCCCTGAAAGGGATATTGAGATCTTGGCCCCTCTTCTGTCTCTCTTTGCTTTCCAGTCACCATTGTACATACCTTGCCTGCCAATTCTTACATGTGCATTTAACACCAAGACTATGAAGATAAAGAAGAGCTTTATTGGAGAACTAAATAAGAAAAATATAGATAAAACTATTAAGGAAGTATATCAAAATAGAGAGGAATCAGTAGAAACTCAAATATCTAACTTTTTAGAATGTAGACATACCAACATTGAAATGAAAATAGGAGTGTGTATACCAAAATTAAATACAAATGACTTTTGAATGAACAGCTGTTTAGGAATATTTATCCCCAAGTATGTTTTAAACTATTTATGAGAATTTCAAATTGAAAATAATTAATGCTTAAGTATTTGCTGTATGTCAGACACTGTTTTAACTACTTCACATGCATGAACTAATATAAATCATTTTAATAACTCTGTGGATAGGGCATTATTATTTTAATATTATTTCATCTCTGATTTTCAAATCAGGATCAAGCATTACAGAAGTTTAATAATAGTTCAAGATCACAAAACTCTTAAGAATACAGCTGGATTTCAAACCCAGACATCTTGACTCTCTGAAATCCTGTAGAAGTCACACAAACAGCCTATGCATCATCAGTGAGATTCTGAGCATAATATAATATGCAGATGAACTTGATAATGCATCATCAACTCATGTCAATTAAAATTCATTTCTTTGGAAACATTTACAAATGTTTTAATTGAGAGAATATTGAATAATTTCTAAATCTCTGGACTTTAGAAGAACACAAATAATAGTGCTGGAGGATGTTTTCTAAATAGAGTGAACAGAAAGAGGGGAGCAACTTCTATAATTCAAACAATGACCTATGTATTCTTTTGTCAAAACTGTAGAGATACTCATATCATCAGCATTTTCTACACGTGATATAGGTGTTGCCAAGCCAGGTTTGTTTTATCACTGTACAGTATGCCAATCACAGAAACAATGAGTTATGTAAAAAAGAGTGAGTTAATTAACAAGGGGGCAAGTGTGAGAAAGCAGGAGACCTATGTCTCAGATCTACCTCCTTAAGGAAAGAATTTGGGGATATTTTTGTAATAAAGGAACTATGTGAGCTATACTTTGCACATGTATAATTAATCTTTATAGTTCTTTATAAAAGATATGTTCAGAAAATGGTGATATTAACATGATGTAGAGATTTGGGCCCTCTAAAATGTCACCCATCAGACACCTAAGCAGGCCAACTGGAGAGGTTTTACAAAAGTGATCAAGTCCCTGAAAAGTAAACTAGGCAACCATTATCATCAGGACCCACACATCAGAGGTGTGATCTACAGAAAAGCTAGTGGGAGACTAATCATCTATTGCCCTGTTGTGAGCTTAAAACTAATTATTGTTGAAGTCAACAAAAACCAAACAACTAAAAGCCAATGAAACTGGAGAATTTATTCAGAATTTCTCTTGGTTTCAAGAATAAAGTTTGATCTAGCAGAAAAAAATGTCAGGTAATTGTTTCAATCTCCCTATTAACTCCTATTTGAAGAGTATGGAAAAACCTAGTGCTAACCAGATTTACATATGATTCCATTCAGGAAATGGTTTTGATTAAAATAGTATTTAATATTCAGCCAAAAGTTCTTGCTCCCCTCCTTTTATTTTAAGCTCTAAAAATTTTTTTGTAATATTTTGAAGCTGAATATAAAAAAATTAAGCTGAAAAATATATTTGTAACCTTAGCTTTTTCAACTTGTCCCTATAATCCCAGAGATTTTGTCTCATGTGGTGCATTAGCATGGTCCTGCTTAATAACATTGAAGCCGGTTGTTTAAGTACTCTGTTGTGAGTATCTGGTGAAAAGCCTTAAATAACTAGATAAAGAGTGCAGCTGCCAACCTAAAGTCATCTTACACTTAGGGCTGAGTGGCCCAGGAAATTTGCTCTTTGTCATTTTGACTTGAGTTTGAAAATGGACCTGGACTGCATTGCAGCTCAAAGAGCCGTTCACTTCCAAAGACTCCTAAATTGTCCCAAGGAGCTCATTTTGGCAGTAGATGGTTTGTGTTTGACTGGCATCCTAATAGCAACAAGAAGATTCACAGGATTAAAGAAGAAAATATCAGAAATTTTATTTCTATTTACCTTTATCTTGTGTGTGTGCTATAATTATGTTATACTATTACAGTGTTACACATAAGTAAACACAAATGATTAGGCACATGTTCAGGATGTTTATCCAAAATAGTTTAATGGATAGTATGAACGAAACTGTCTCATCGCACATTTGTCTAGGTATCCATGGAATTCACCTCCCTTGGTCATTGAAAGAACATGGTAAGTGGAATGTGGGTAGAATTCTGCCACTGAATGGACCAGAGGGAAAAAAGTGGTGCTGAGAACCCAAAGTTTTGTCCCATGTAAGCTTCACACAGTGTGACAAGGAAGACATCCCCCTGTTACTGGGACAAAACAGGAGTTAGGAAGTATTTCTTGTGCTTTTATTTTCTGGAACAAATTGTAGGGAACTGTTTAATTTGTCCTTGTTTGGTAGAATTCACAGTGAAACCATCTTGGCATGTTTGAGAGGGTTATTAATTATTGGTTCAGTTTTTAAAAACTGAAACATAATTCTATGTCTCTCGTTGTGTGAGTTTTAGTAGATTGTGTTTTCAAGGAATTGGTCCATTTCATCCAAATTATCCAATTTGTTTTTTCAGAATTTTTCACAATATTGCTTTATTATGCTTTTTTAGTATTCATGAAATCACAAGTGGTAGCTTGTCTTTCATTGCTGATATTAGTAATTTATGTGTTCTTTTTTATTCTTAATTACCCTAGTTAGGAATTTATCAGTTTTATTGAAGTATTTAAGGAATACTTAAATATTAATAATATTTAATTCCTTTGATATTCTGTTTTCCTGCTTTCAATTTCATTGATTTCTTCTTGAATTTATTTCTAAATTCTATTACTTTGGATTTAATTTACTTTTTGACTTTTCTAAAGTGGAAACTTATGTTATCATTTTAATTGAGTTTTAGACTTTGTTTTTAAAAATCTTTTTTGGCCTATTGTGGGGTTTTTTTGTCATTGTTGTTGTTCTTTTTGGTCACACATTAGAGTATAATTTAACTTATTTATACAAACAGGGAGTATATTTTATTCTAACTAGGTTCCCTAGATTGTGATTGTACATGATGTAGAGATTCACTGTGGTGAATGCATAAATGTACATAAGAAAGTCATGTCACTCCATTTCCTCTGTCTCTCCTTTTCCTCTCCAACCCTTCCATCCCCTTCACTCCCCTTTGTCTAATCTACTGAACTTCTGTTCTTCCCTCCCTTCTTATTGTGTATTAGCACAACAAAAAGAGCATTCCACCTTTGTTTTTTTTTTGGGGGGGGGAGATTGACTTATTTCACTTAGCATAATAGTCTCCAGATCCATCCACTTTCCGGCAAATGTCATCAATTCATTCTTCATTATGACTGTGTAATATTCCATTATGTACATATACCACATTTTCTTTATTCATTCATCTGTTGGAGGGCAGCTAAGTTGGTTGCATACCTTAGCTATTGTGAATTGGGCTGCTATACAGATTGATGTGGCTGCGTCACTCTACCATACTGTTTTTAATACCTTTGTGTATATACCAAGGAGTGGGATAACTGAATCAAATGGTGTTTCCATTCTGAGTTTTCCAAAAATTCTCCACAATGCTTTCTACAGGGATTGCACCAATTAGCATTCCCACCAGCAATGTAAGAGTGTAGCCTTTCCCACATCTTCTTCAACATTTATTGTTACTTATATTCTTGATAATTGCCATTTTGACTGGAGTGAGATAAAAATCTCAGTGTACTTTTAATTTGCAATTCTCTAATTGGTAGTGACATTGAACATTTTTTCATATATTTTTTGGTCATTCATATTTCTTCTTTGAAGTGCCTGTTCAGTTCCTTTGCCCATTTATTGATTGGGTTATTTTTTTTTCATTTAGTTTTTTTTAGTTCTTCATATATCCTGGAGATTAACACTTCATCTGAGGTGCAGGTGGCAAAGATTTTCTCCCATTCTGTAGGCTCTCTTCATGTTCTTGATTGTTTCCTTTGCTGTGAAGAAGCTTTTCACTTTGATACCATCCTGTTTATTGATTCTTGATTTTACTTCTTTTGCTTTAGGAGTCTTGTTGAAGAAGTCAGTTCCTAAGTTGACATGATGGCGTGTTGGGCCTATATTTTCTTCAGGTAAATATAGATGTAGATTTCTGGTCTAATGTCTATGTGTTTGATCCACTTTGAGTTGGGTTTTGTGCAGGTGAGATATAGGGGTTAAATTTTGTTCTGCTACATATGAATTTCCAGTTTTTCCAGCACCATTTGTTGAAGAGGCTGTCTTTTCTCCAATGTATGTTTATGGTCCCTTTCTCTAATACGAGAAAACTGTATTTATGTGGGTTTGTCTCTGAGTCTTTTGTTCTGTACTGTTCTATTATGTACTGTCTGTTTTGTTACTTGAGCTCTGTAGTATAATTTAAAGTCTCATATTGTGATGCCTCCTACTTCACTTTTCTCATTGAGTACTGCTTTAGCTATTCTGGGCCTCCTATTTTTCCAAATGAATTTCATGACTGCTTTTGCTATGTCTATGAAGAAAGTCATCAGAACCTTAATAGAAATTGCATTGAACCTGTATAGTACTTTTGGTAGTATGGCCATTTTGACAATATTGATTCTGCCTATCTAAGAGCATGGGAGGTCTTTCCATCTTCTAAGGTCTTCTTCAATTTCTTTCTTTAGCATTCTGTAGTTTCCATTTTAGAGGTTTTACATCTTTTTTGTTAGATCGATTCCCAGATATTTTATTTTATTCTTTTTTTGGGAGGAGGGGCTATTGTGAATGGGATGGTTTTCCTAATTTCTCTTTCAGCTGAGTCACCACTGCCATATAGGAACCAAATTTTTTTATGGGTGTTAATTTTATATTCTTCTACTTTGCTGAATTCATTTATGAGTTCTAGAAGATTTCTGGTGGAGTTTTTGGGTCTTCTAAATATAGGATTATGTTGTTTGTAAACAAAGATAATTTGAGCTCTGCTTTTCCTATTTGTATCCCTTTAACTTCCTTTTTAAAAATTTTGCCCTATTTGCTCTGACTTGAATTTCAAGGACTGTATTGAACAGAAGTGATGGAAGAGAGCATCCCTGTCTTATTCCAGGTTTTAGAGGAAATTTTTTTCAGTTTTCCTTCATTTAAAATGATGTTGACCTTGGGTTCAGCATATATACCTTTTACAATGTTTAGGCATAGTTCTACTATTCCTAGTTTTTCTGGTGTTCTGAACATGAATGGATGCTGTATTTTGTCAAATGCTTTTTCTACATCTATTGAGATGATCATGTGATTCTTGTCTTTATGTCTATTGATGTGATGAGTTCCATTTATTGATTTCTGTATGTTTTTAACAAATTTTGCATCCCTGCAATGAAACCCACTTGATGCACTAGCTTTTTAATGTATTTTTGTATGCATTTTGCTGATATTTTATTAAGAATTTTTGCTTCTATATTCATCAGGAATATTGGTCTGAAGTTTTCTTTCCTTGATGTGTCATTGTCTGGTTTTGGTATCAGGTTGCTACCTGCTTCATAGAATGAGTTTGGAAGGGTTCCCTCTTCTATTTCATGGAATAAATTAAGGAGTATTGGTGTTAGTTCATTGATGGAATCTTTAACTTCCAAGACTGGAAACTGATCTGTTTAAATTATCTATGACCTCCTGATTCAATTCGAGTAGGTCATTTTTCTCTAGAAATTTGTTGATGTCATCAAATTTTCTCTTGTTTTGGAGGATAAGTTTTCAAAATAGTTTCTGATTATCCTCTGTATTTCAGTGGTGTCTGTGTTGATATTATCTTCCTCATGAATTTAGAAATTTGAGTTTTTTCACTCTTTTTGTTAGCATGGTAAAGGTTTATGTATTTAACCTATTTTTTTTTTAAAGAACCAACTTTTGTTTCATTGATTTTTTTTGGACTCCTTTTTGTTCTTTTGTTTCAATTTCACTGATTTTCAGCTTTGATTTTAATTATTTCCTATCATCTACTGCTTTTAGTGTTGATTTATTTCTTTTTCGTGGGCCTTGAGATGTAATGTTAGGTATTTTATTTGGTGACTTTCTACTCTTTTAATGAATGAGGTTAGCATTATAAACTTTCCTTTTAGAACCACCTTCATAGTGTCCCAGAGATTTTGATATGTTGTGTCACTATTCTCATTTACATTTAAGTAGTTTTTATTTCATCCCTGATTTCTTCTGCTATCCACTGATCATTCAGTAATATATTACTTAGTCTCCACATGTTAGAACATCTTCTATTTTTAAAAAAAAATATTTATTTTGATTCATTGTAAACAAATGGGGTACAACTTGTTTCTCTTGTTGTACATGAAGTAGAGTCATACCATTTGTGTAATCATACATGTACACAGTGTAATGATGTTCATCTCATTCTGTTATTTTTCCTTCCCCCACTCCACCCACCCCTCTTTTTCCTTATACAATCCATCCTTCCTCCATTCTTGCCTCTCTCTCATCCCCCATTATGTGTCATCATCTGCTTATCAGAGATATCATTCACCCTTTGGCTTTATGGAATTGGCTTATCTCATTTAGCATGATATTCCTCAACTTCACCCAATTGCCTGCAAATGCCATAATTTTATTATTTTTTATGGCTGAGTAATATTGCATTGTGTATATATACCACAGTTTCTTTATCCGTTCATCAATTGAACAGCATCTAGGTTGGTTTTACAATATAGCTATTGTGAATTGAGGAGCTACAGACATTCATGTGGCAGCATCAGTGTAGTATGCTGATTTTAAGCCCTTTGGGTATAGGCCAAGGTGTGGGACAACTGGGTCAAATGGTGGTTCCATTCCATGTTTCCTAAGGAATCTCCACTCTGCTTTCCAGAGTGGCTGCACTAATTTGCAGCCCCACCAGCAATGTATGAGTGTACCTTTTTCCCCACATCCTCGCCAACACCTATTGTTGCTTGTATTCTTGATAATCACAATTCTAATTAGGTTGAGATGAAATCTTAGGGTAGTTTTTATTTGCATTTCTCTTATTACTAGAGATGTTGAACATTTTTTCATATATCTCATGATTACTTGTGGATCTTCTTCTGTGAAGTGTCTGTTCATTTTCTTAACCCATTCATTGATTGGGTTATTTGTATTCTTGGTGTAAAGTTTTTTGTGTTCTTTATAGATTCTGGAGATTAGTGCTCTATCTGAAGTATGTGTGGCAAAGATTTTCTCCCACTTGGTAGGCTCTTTCTTCACTCTTTTGATAGTTTCCTTTGCTGAGCAAAAGATTTCTAGTTTGAATCTATCCCAATTATTGAATCCTGCTTTTATTTCTTGTGCTTTGAGTGTCACATTAAGGAAGTCTGATCCTAAGCTAACATGATGAAGATTTGGACCTACTTTTCCTTCTGTAAGGTGCAGGGTCTCTGGTCTGATTCCAAGGTCCTTGATCCATTTTGAGTTGAGTTTTGTGCAGGGTGAGAGATAGGGGTTTAGTTTCATTCTGCTGCATATGGATTTCCAGTTTTCCCACCACCATTTTTGGAACAGGTTATCTTCTCCATTGTATGTTTTTGACACCTTTGTCTAGTATGAGAAAACTGTATTTGTTTGGGTTTATCTCTGTGTCCTCTGTTCTGTACCATTGATCTACCTGTCAATTTTGGTGCCAATACTATGCTGTGTTTGTTCCAATTGCTCTGTAGTGTAGTTAAAGTTCTGGTGTTGTGATACCCCCTGATTCACTCTTCCTGTTAAGGATTGCTTTAGTTATTCTGGGTCTCTTATCTTTCCAAATGAATTTAATGATTGCTTGCTCTATTTCTATGAGGTACATCATTGGGATTTTAATTGGAATTGTATTGAATCTGTATAGCACTTTTGGTAGTATGGCCATTTTGACAATATTAATCCTGCCTATCCAAGAACATGGGGGATCTTTCCATCTTCTAAGGTTTTCTTTAACTTCTTTCTTTAGTGTTCTGTAGTTCTCATTGTAGAGGTCTTTCACTTCTTTTGTTAGATTAATTCCCAAGTATTTTATTGGGGGGGGGCTATTGTGAATGAGGTAGTTTTTCTAAATTTCTTTCAGAGGATTCATCACTTATGAATAAAAATATATTAAATTTATGAACATTGATTTTATATCCTGCTACTTTACTGAATTCATTTATGAGTTCTAGAAGTTTTCTGGTGGACATTTTCAGCTCCTCTAAATATATACTCATGTCATTGGCAAATAGCAATTTTCCTATTCACATCCATTTAATTTCCTTGGTTGTCTAATTGCTCTGGCTAGAGTTTCAAGGACATTGTTGAATTGAAGTGGTGAAAGAGGGCATCCGTGCCTTGTTCCAGTTTTTAGGGGGAAAGCTTTCAGTTTTTCTCCATTTAGAATGATATTGGGCAATTTTTGCTGCTTATCGATCCCCTGGTATTTAGCCATTTGTCTGCTGTGATGAACTGCAGTCTGCCAGCATATCGATGCCTTTTTTGAGAGCAGATTGCTCACTGTCAGGCATCTATCATCCGCCATTTGCCTGTCTCTCACCTATCCATCACCTGCCTTACACCTATCCATCACCCAATGCACGAGGTTCACCTCCGGATTGTCAGACAACAGTCAGCAAACTGATCGCCAACTGCCAGTGGAGCACCAGCTGCCTGCTGCTGCCTGGAAGTTCACTGTTACAGTACCTGCAGGTTTGATTACATGTGGCTGCTGCCATTTTGAGACAACAGCCAGGCCCTTTACAACCCCTGGTCGGACTGACTGAACCCCGTCTCCAGGATCCCTCAACCCGACTGATCAATCCCTGCCTCTGGGGCCCTCACATTGACTGACTGCTCCCTGCTGCCAGGACCCCCAGACCAACTGACTGTGCCCTATCACCTGGACCTCAGAGTGACTGATTGCACCTGGCTTCCAGGATCCCACAACCACACCAAACACACTGGACATCCAGGACCCCTGCCAGACCAACCGCACCCCGCCTCCAGGACCTCCAACTGACCACGTCCACCCCTGAGCTGCAGCTCTCCTTTTGCCAACACATTTCAAAGTCAGAGCAGCCATCTTGGATAATCCTGGAAGCCGTAGCTCTGATCTTTGGGTGGGGCAAACCCCATCCTGTGATGCCTGCTTAGGCTTGAAGCTCATTGTCAGGTACCTCTCATGAATCAGACTACTGAACACTCGGAGTTTTCATTAGTATATGACTGTTATACAGTAGATTTTCTTTTTTCTCCTTTTCAAAAAATTTAAGTTTTTATTTCTTTACTTTTCTTGCTTTCTTTTCCTTTTGTTTACCTGTTCCCTCAGAGTCTCTTTCTCCATTTTTTGCATGCTAACATCCAATTTCTTTTGATTGCACTCTCACCCTATTTTCTAGAACTTCTGTATATTCTTTACTTATCCCATTAACAGCCGCATTCTACATCCCTCTGCATCCTCTTTTTCCTCCATTAGAAACTGCAGACCTTATTGCAAACCTGTTTGTTTTACTGAAGATAATATTTGAACTCATTCTGTTTATTATGACAATTTTTTTATTGTCCTCATAGGGTTACTTGGTCTAGGGTTGCATAGTGTCTGATTTGGGTACTGCTAATATTGATCTCCCTTTAAAGAAAGGGTTTTGGAAACCTATAGGGCCACTATAAGCCTATAGGGGGAAATCTGCAATACCCCAGATCTGCACTGCTAGAGGGGAAGATACATGAACAACATGAAAAAACAAGGGAAGAAAATGATCCAAACAAATCTACATTCTATAGTAATAGAACCCAATGACAGTATGTTAGAAGAAATGTCAGAAAAGGACTTCAGATTATACATGATTAAGATTTTTCATGAAGCAAGGATGAGATAAGAGAGCAAATGCAGGCAATGAATGATAATACCAATAAGCTGAAAGAGCACCTCCAGGAAGCAAAAGATCACTTCAACAAAGAGATAGAGATTCTCAAAAAAAAAAAAAAAAAAAAACAGAAATGCTTGAAATGAAGGAGACAATAAACCAAATAAAAAACTCAATGGAAAGCATCACCAAAAGACTAGACCACTTGGAAGACAGAACCTCAGACAATGAAGACAAAATATTGAATCTTGAAAATAAAGTTGCCCAAACAGAGAAGATGGTAAGAAATCATGAACAGAATATCCAAGAACTATGGGACATCATGAAAAGACCAAATTGAAGAATTATTGGGATTGAGGAAGGCACAGAGATACAAACCAAAGGAATGAACAACCTATTCAATGAAATAATATCAGAAAATTTCCCAAACCTGAAGAATGAAATGGAAAAATCAAATACAAGAGGCTTACAGAACACCAAATGCACAGAATCACAACAGATCCACAACAAGTCACATTATAATGAAAATGCCTAACATTCAAAATACAGATAGGATTTTGAAGGCCATGAGAGAAAAGCATCAGATTACATATAGAGGGAGACCAATACGGATAGCAGCCGACTTCTCAACCCAGACTCTAAAAGCTAGAAGGGCCTGAAACAACATATTTCAAGCTCTGAAAGAACATGGTTGCCAACCAAGAATCCTATACCCAGAAAAACTAACCTTCAGATTTGAAGATGAAATAAAATCCTTCCATGATAAACAAAAGTTAAAGGAATTTACAAATAGAAAGCCTGCACTAGAGAATGCTCTCAACAAAATATTCCATGAGGAGGAAATGAAAAACAACAATGGAGGTCAGCAAAGGGAGGAACTACCTTTTAGAGAAAAATCACTCAAAGGAGAAACAGCCAATTGAAAAACCAAAAATAAGCCAAATGACTGGGAATACAAATCATTTCTCAATAATAACCCTGAACGTTAATGGCCTAAACTCATCAATCAAAAGACATAGACTGGCAGAATGGATTAAAAAGAAAGACCCAAAAATATGCTGCCTGCAAGAGACTCTTCTCATAGAAAAAGATACTCACAGACTAAAGGTGAAAGGATGTGAAAAAACCTACCACGCACATGGACTCAGTAAAAAAGCGGGGGTTTCCATCCTTATATCAGATAAAGTGGACTTCAAGCCAAAGTTAGTCAGAAGGAATAAAGAAGGACATTTCATACTGCTTCAGGGAATCATAAATCAGGAAGACATAACGATAATAAATATTTATGGCCCAAACAATGGTGCATCCCTGTACATCAAACAAATCCTTCTCAATTTCAAGAATCACATAGACCACAACACAGTAATTCTGGGCAAATTTATGCACCGCTGTCACCACTAGATAGATCTTCCCAACAATATCCAACCAAAGAAACCATAGAACTCAAGAACACAATCAATAACCTAGACTTAATAGACATATATAGAATATTCCATCCATCAACGAGCAGATAAACTTTCTTCTCAGCAGCACATGGAACCTTCTCGAAAAGAGACCATGTGTTATGCCACAAAGCAGCCCTTAGGAAATGCAAAAAAATAGAGATACTGCCTTGTGTTTTATCAGATCATAATGGACTGAGAGTAGAAATCAATGACAAAATAAAAAAGTGAAATTACTCCAACACTTGGAGACTAAATAATATGCTATTGAATAAAACATGGATAACAAAAAACATCAGGGAGGAGATTAAAAAAATTCTTAGAGGTCAATGAGAACAATGATACAACATATCAAAATCTCTGGGACACTATGAAAGCGGTACTAAGAGCAAAATTCATTGCATGGAGCGCATTCCAGAAAAGAATGAAAAGTCAACAACTAAATGACCTAACATTACAACTCAAAGCCCTAGAAAAAGAAGAACAGAATAACAGCGAAAGTAGTAGAAGACAGGAAATAATTAAAATCAGAGCTGAAATCAATGAATTGAAACAAAAGAAACTATTCAAAAAATTGACAAAACAAAAAGTTGGTTCTTTGAGAAAGTAAACAAAATAGACAACCCCTTAGCCACGCTAACAAAGAGAAGGAGAGAGAAGACTCAAATTACTAAAATACATGATGCAAAAGGAAATATCACAACAGACACCACTGAGATACAGAACATAATGAGAAGCTACTTTGAAAATCTGTATTCCAACAAAATAGAAATTACCGAAGACATTGACAAATTTCTAGAGACATATGCTCCTCCCAAATGAACCAGGAGGACATATACAATTTAAACATATCAATATCAAGCAATGAAATAGAAGAAGCCATTAAAAATCTACCATTCAAAAAAAGCCCACGACCAGACGAATTCTCAGCCGAGTTCTACAAGACCTTCGAAGAAGAACTCATTCCAATACTTCTCAAAGTATTCCAGGAAATAGAAAAGAACAGTACCCTACCAAACTCATTCTATGAAGCTAATATCACCCTCATACCCAAACCAGGAAAAGACACATCAAGGAAAGAAAATTACAGACCAATATCCTTGATAAATATAGATGCAAAGATCCTTAACACAATATTGGCAAACCGTATCCAAAAACATATTAAGAAAATTGTTCACCATGATCAAGTGGGGTTCATTCCTGGAATGCAAGGATGGTTCAACATTCATAACTCAATAAATGTAATCCATCATGTCAATAGACTTAAGGATAGGAATCATATGGTTATTTCAATTGATGCAGAAAAAGCGTTTCACAAAACACAACACCCCTTCATGCTCAAAACACTAGAATGATATTAGCTCTCAGTTTAGCATAGACAACCTTTAAAAAATTGAGGAATGTTCCTACTACCTCTATTTTTTCTAGTGTTTTGAGCATGAAGGGTTGATGTATTCTATCAAATATTTTTTCTGCATCTATTGAAATGATCATGTGATTCTTAACTTTAAGTCTATTGATATGGTGAATTACATTTATTGATTTCTGGATGTTAAACTGACCTTGCATCCCTGGGATAAAACCCACTTGATCATGTTGCACTATCTTTTTAATATATTTCTGTATGCAATTTGATAAAATTTTGTTAAGAATTTTTGCATCTATGTTCATTAGGGATATTGGTATGAAATTTTCTTTCCTCAATGTGTCTCTGTCTGGTTTTGGTATCAGGGTGATATTAGCTTCACAGAATCAGTTTGGAAGTGTTCCTTCCTCTTTAATTTCATGGAATACTTTTAGGAGTATTGGAATGTGCTCTTCTTTGAAGGTCTTATAGAACTCAGCTGAGACTTCATCTGGTCCCGGACTTTCCTTTGTTGGTAGACTTTTGATGTCTTCTTCAATTTCATTGCTTGAAATTGATCTATTCAAATTGTGTATGTCCTTCTGATTCAGTTTGGGGGGATCATATGTGTCTAGAAACCTGTAGATGTCTTTGAGAGTTTCTATTTTGTTGGAGTATAGATTTTCAAAATAACTTTTAATTGGGTTTTGTATTTCAATCGTGTCTGACATGATATTGCCTTTTTCATCCCAAATTTTAGTAATTTGAGTTTTCTCTCTCCTTCTCTTTGTTAGTGTGGCTAAGGGTTTATCAATTTTGTTTATTTTTTCAAAGAACCAGCTTTTATTTTGTCATTTTTTCAGTTGTTTCTTTTGTTTCAATTTCATTGATTTCAACGCTGATTTTAACTATTTCTTGTCTTCTACTACTCTTGGTGTTGGTCTCTTCTTGTTTTTCTAGGACCTTGAGCTGTAGTTTTAGGTCATTTATTTGTTGACTTTTTCTTGTTTTGTTGAATGCACTCCATGAAATAAATTTTCCTCTTAGTACTGCTTTCATAGTGTCCCAGAGATTTTGATATGTTGTATCGTTGTTCTCATTTACCTCTAAGAATTTTTTAATTTCGCCCCCAATGTCTTCAGTTTTCCATGCATCATTCAATAGCATATTATTTAATCTCCAGATGTTAGAGTAGTTTCTGTTTTTTATTTTGTCATTGATTTCTAATTTCTTTCTCTTTTGATCTGATAAAATACAAGGTAGTATCTCTATCTATTTGTATTTGCTAAGAGTAGCTTTGTGCATAATATTTGGTCTATTTTAAAGAAGGATCCATATGTTGCTGAGAAGAAAGTGTATTTGCTCATTGATGGATGAAATATTCTATATATGTCTGTTAAGTCTAAATTATCAATTGTATTATTGAGATCTATGCTTTCATTGTTCAATTCAATTTTTGTTTGGAAGATCTGTCCAGTGGTGAAAGAGGTGTGTTAAAGTCTCCTAGTATTATTGTGTTGTGGTCTATTTGGTTCCTGGAATTGGGAAGGATTTGTTTGACATATATGGATGAGCCACTGTTTGGGGTATAAATATTTATGATTGTTATGTCTTGCTGATTTATGCTTCGTTTAAGCAGTATGAAGTGTCCTTCTTTATCCCTTCTGATTATCTTTGGCTGGAAGTCAACTTTATCTGATATGAGGATGGATACCCCCAGTTTCTTGCTGAGTCCATGTGCATGGTATGTTTTTTTCCCATCCTTTCACCTTTAGTCTGTGGGTATCTTTTTCTATGAGATGAGTCCTTTGAAGGTAGCATATTTTTGGGTCTTTTTTAAATCCAATATGCCAGTCTGTGTCTTTTGATTGATGAGTTCAGGCCATTAACATTCAAGGATATTATTGAGATGATGATTTGTATTCCTGGTCATTTTGGCTTATTTTTGGTTTTTAACAACTCAGTTTCTCCTTTATTTGGCTATTCCTTTGGGGCAGTTCCTCCCTTTGCTGACTTACATCATTGTTTTCCATTTCTTCCTCATGCAATATTTTGCTGAGAATGTTCTGTAGTGCCACCTATTTGTAAATTCTTTTAGTTTTTGTTTGGCATGGAAGGATTTTATTTCACCATCAAATCTGAAGGTAAGTTGTGCTGGGTATAAGATTCTTGGTTGGCATCCATTTTCTTTGTGAGCTTGAAAAATGCTGTTCCATTCCCTTCTAGCTTTTAGGGTCTGGGTTGAGAAATCTGCTGATAGCTGTATTGGTTTCACCCTGAATGTAATTTTTCTTTTCTCTCACAGCCTTTAAAATTCTATCTTTATTTTGTATGTTGGGAATTTTCATTATAATGTGACTTGGTGTGGGTCTGTTGTGATTTGGTACATTTGGTGTCCTAAAGCCTCTTGTACTTGATTTTCCACTACATTCTTCAAATTTGGGAAATTGTCTGATATTATTTCATTGAATAGATTGTTCATTCCTTTGGTTTGTTTCTCTGTTCCTTCCTCAATCCCAATAATTCTTTTTTTTTTTTTTTTTTTTTTTTTTTTTTTTTGCGGTACTGGGGATTGAACCCAGGGCCTTGTGCTTGCAAGGCAAGCAATCTACAAACTGAGCTATCTCCCCAGCCCCCAATAATTCTTAAATCTGGTACTTTCATGTTGTCCCATAGTTCTTGGAGATTCTGTTCATGATTTCTTACCATCTTCTCTGTTTGGTCAACTTTGTTTTCAAGATTAAGTATTTTGTCTTCAATGTCTGAGGTTCTGGCTTCCAGGTGTTCTATCCTATTGGTTATGCTTTCTATGAAGTTTTTAATTTGGTTCACTGTTTCCTTCATTTCAAGATTTTCTGTTTGGTCTTTTTTCAGAATCTCTAAATCTTTATTGAAATGATCCTTTGCTTCCTGCATTTACTGTTTTAACTGTTGATAGGTGCAATCATTCAAGACTGCATTTGCTGTCTTATCTCATCATTTGCTTTTCTTATCATTTTAATTATGTACTTTCTGAACTCTCTTCAGACATTTCTTCTGACATGCTGTCATTGTATTTTATTGATGTAGCATCTAGGTTTGTTTGTGACATTTTCTTCCCTTGTTTTCTCATATTGCTCATGCATGTTCCCCACTAGGAGTGCAAATCTGAGGCACTGCAATTTCCCCCCTACAGACTTAATAGTGTCCCTGCAGATTTCTAATAACTCACCTCCTAGTCTTCAGTAGCCTGAAGTCTTGGAGGAACTTGATAATGCAGTGACCCAAAAAGGATGCTGCTCCTCTAGGGATGAGGGCCTCCAGGTCAGGTATATCCCTTGTTAGTGGGCAGAGATGTCTGCATATGTTGATAGATGGTCAACCACAGGAGCACTAGACTGTGGGCTGGGGCCCAGCTGGTCTGGGCCTGGGTTTCCAGGCCTACCTCCCTGGCAGGGAAGACTTGCCCAGCGGCTCTGCGCTGGTCCCAGGTCTCTGGGTCTACCTCTCCGTCATGGAAGTCACACCTGGCGGCTTTCCGCTGGTCCCGGCTCTCTCAATATTTATTCTTCTTGAATCCTGAGTCATGGAGTGACATGGAGTGCAGTCACCTTCTAGTCCACCATCTTGGATCTCCTTCTTCTATCTTTATTATATCATTGATTTCTAATTTCATTCCATTATGATTAGATAGAATACAATGTATTATCTATATTTCTTTATATTTGCCAAGAATTGCTTTGTGGCCTAAGATGTGGTCTATTTTAGAAAAGATTTGTGTGGTGGTGAGAAGAAAGTGTATTCAGTTATTGATGGATGAAATATTCTACATATGTCTTTTAAGTCTAATTTATTAATTGTAATTTTTAGTTCTATAGCTTCTGTGTTTAGTTTTTGTTTGGAAGATCTATCCAGTGATGAGAGAAACATGTTAAATCACCCAGTGTTATTGTGTTGTTGTCTACTTGTTTCCTGAAATTCAGGAGAGGTTTATTTGATATAGATAGATGCTCAATTATTTGGAGCATAAATATTTATAATTGTTATATCTCATTGATGTATATAATTCCTTTAAACAGTATGAAATGACCTTCTTGCTCCCTTCTGATTAATTGTGAATTGAAGTTCACTTTAACTGAAGATAGAAACCCCTGCTTGTTTATGAGAGCCATGTGAATGATACAAGTTTTCCCATCCTTTTCCCTTCAGTGTTTGGATTTCTTTGCCTATGAGGTGCACCTCTTGGAGACAGCATATTTTTGGGTCTTTTTTTAATCTAATCTGCTTGTCTTTTAATTGATGAGTTTAGGCCATTTACAGTTAATGCTTTATTAAGAAATAATTTTTATTCCCTTCAGTCTGATTTTCTTCTGGTTTTTATTTTAATTAATTTCTCCTTTGATCAACCCTTTCTCTAGTGTAGTTCCTCCCTTTGCTGGTTCTCAGTTTTATTATTCATTTCTTCATGACATATTTTATTGAGAATGTTTTATAGTGCAATCTTTCTGATCATGAATTCTTTTAACTTTTATTTATTGTGAAAGGTTTTTATTTTATCATCACATCTGAAGGTTAATTTTGTCAGATGTAGTATTTTTGATTAGCATTCACTTTTTTTTAGGGCTTTGTGTATATTATTCCAAGACCTCCTATCTTTTAGAATCTGGGTTGAAAAATTAAATAAGTCTGGATTGTTTTTCCTCTAAATGTGACTGGTCATTTTCCTCTAGCAGTCTTTAAAAATTTGTTCTTATTCTATATGTTGGGTGTTTTCATAATGATGTGCATTAGTGTAGGTCTATTGTAATTTTCTATACTTGAAGTCCTGTAAACCTCCTGTATTTGATTTTCCATTTTATTCTTAAGGTTTGAGAAATTTTATGATATTATTTCTTTGAAAATATTCTGCATTCCTTTGTTTTGTATCTCTGAGCCTTTATCTATCCTGATATCTTAAATTTGGTCTTTTCATGTTATCCCATATGTCTTGGAAGATCTGTTCATGTTCTCTTAACATCTTTTCTCCATGATCAACTTTACATACAAATTAAATATTTTGTTTTCATTGCCAAAACTCTATCTTCCAAGCAGTCTAGTCTTCTGGTGCAGACTAGAGTTGATGCAGACTTGAGTTTTTAATTCAGTTTAATTCGGTTTACTTCATTTCGAGAATTTCCAACTGATTCTTCTTCAGGATTTCTATATCCTTATGAAGTGATCGTTCACTTCTTGGATAATCTCTCTGATTTCACTCCTTACATCATCTGTTAACTTGCATGTCAATTTACCTACGAATTTTCAAAACTCTTTCTCTGATGTCTCCTCCACTGTGATTTCATTGGATTATCTTACTAAATTATTTTGGTTTGTTTGGGATGGTTTGTTCCCTTGTCTTTTCATGCTGTTTGTATGTCTACCCATTTATCAGAAAGAATCTGAGATAACAGAGTATGTGTCCTATGAATTCATAGTGTTCTTTTAGATTTCTATTACCTCAATTTTTAAAGGGAGACAGAAAAAACAACCGATGCAATCTATTTTCAGCATTAAACTAAATACTGCGTTCTTATTTTGGCATCTGTAATGCTAATTGTCATTATAAACTGAAATGGTATGATAGGCAATTGCTAACACTAGAGATATTATGTTTGCAAAACAGTTTGCTATTCAAAAAGATGAAGAGGGAGAATGCCAAGAAGATGTAGGTTGTAATAATTGAGAGGGAGTAGTAGTAAAGAGTTGAAGAATGAAATAGAGAACAATAGAATTTGACTGTTCTGGAAAGAAAAGAGGGGAAGAGAATCAAGGAAAACAGGAGAACAAGAATATAAGAAGAATATCAAAAAGTATTTATAAAACAAAACCAATGTATGCTAATGAAAAACCCTAGTTCTTAAGATATAGAATCAAAAAAAATAACTACCTTTAATAAATACTAGAAATAAGAACAAGACACATATTTATATGTATAGATAAATATCCATGAGCCATTCTGCACACACTGTTTAAAAAAAAAAAGTTGTTGATGGAAATTAAAGGAATTTTTCTGTTGCAATTGTCAAAATTTTTCTATAATATTATATGTTGGTTGTCAGTTCCCAATTGTCTTTCTTTCTGTTTTTTCTTGAGGTGTGTATTGTGTGCAAGAGTAGTAGTTGTGGGCTGTCAATTCCTTCTTTTTGTGAAGTCCATCATTATTGCCTGCTCTTAGGTTCCCTTCTCAGCAGTATGAGATGGGGCAGGTTGGAAAGTGTTCTCTACTCCACTCACATTGAGGGGGTTGCTGTAGAGTTCTGTGAAAGGAGTTTCCAGAGTCAGAGCTCCTATAGGTGGGGTTTGGATCCCCAGGTGCTTTGTTGTGTGATGTTTGGTGAAGCTTTTAAGTAAGCCCACATCCACAGCCTGACTGCTTCTTGTCTACTGCGGGCATCTTATCACTTGAATCTCCCCTGGGTTCTGGTTCCGCTTGAGTGAAGGACCCCAGTCCTTTGCCCTGCTCTGCCTCCCACGGCTTCCATATCTTGACCCTCTGGGCTCAGTCCCAAAGCTCACATTTACTGCACCCCCCATCAAGTCACAGGTCATCCCCAGCTAGTCCTGAAACTCAAAGAGTGAGAGACACTCAGGATCTCTCTGGTCTGAGTGTCTCAAATTCCCTGGGGTGCAACACATTTCACACCTGAATTTCAGCTTGTTTTCTAGAAACACACTGGGTTGAGTGAAAGGCCCCAGCCAGTTCAGGTTTTTGGACCCAGCTGTAATGACCCAGGTCTGGGAACACTTGGGTTTGGACCCACACCCACCAGATGCCCTATGTAGCACAGTGGGAAAAGATGGCACTGACCCTGCTCTCCACAGGTCACTGGGAATGCACACCATCCCTCTCATATGCTAGACCTTAGTTTGTGCATGAAAACTCCGAAGTTTTAAGGTTTGTTTCAGTCAAGTTCAACCAGAGAAGCAGAAGTATTTGCATGTATACACACACACACACACACTTATAGTAGCTTGTCCTTATCTGCAGGGAATATGTTCCAAGACCCCCACACACACCCAATAAATGCCTAAAACTAGATGGTACTGAGTCCTAAAAATACTGTTTAACTCTTACTATAGATCTTAACAACTTCATATGATTTTTAGCACATCATTTTTTTCCTTATTAAATTGAGAGCTTTACCTTTTCACTTAAAAGAAGCACTTTATGCTTCTCTTTGTCATATCCCTGTGGCTATCATCACTACTCTAGTGCTTGGAGGATATTACTGAGTAAATAAAAGTTAAAGACATTTGCTGCAATAGTTAGACATTTGACCTGATAACAGGGATGGCTATTAAATGACTGACAGGTGGGTAGCATATAGAATGGGATGGAATGGATTCCATCCCATTCTATGGGATGGAGTGATCTATGGGATGGAGTGAGATGCTATGAGATATTTCTCATGCTAGTATGAATGGTGTGGAATTTAAAACTTATGAATTTTCTGTTTACATAACCAATGGTAACTAAAACTGTGGAAAACAAAGCAGTAGATAAGGGGTATATGTATATATAAAACACTCACATACACATACACATACACATACACATACACATACACATTTAATGCTTATGCATTGTGAGGGACAGTGTGTTACTCAACTTTTCCTTCTTGTGACCAAAATACCTGGCAAGAACAATATATAGGAAAAAATTTATTTGGTGATCACAGTTTCAAAGGTTTAGTCCATGGTCAGTCAACTGCATTGCTCTGATCCTGAGGTCAGGCAAAATATGAGAGGGCACGGCAGAGGCAAGCTGCTTGGCTCATGGCAGCCATGAGGTAGAAAGAGACAGAGAGCAGCTAGAGACAAGACAGACTGCACTACCACACTCCGAGTAGCCTACCTCTTTAAGCCATGCCTTATTTGCCTATACTTACCACCTAGTAATCAATTCAAATTATTAATTTGTCAAGGGGATTAACCCCCTAATGAGGCTATGGCTGTCATAATCTAATCATTTTACCTGTGAACATTCCTGCGTTGCATAACAGAGCTTTTTGGAGGATGCCTCATATCCAAGCCATAGCAGAGCTAAGTCTGAAGTTTGTAAAGCAAGCCATCTAGAAGGAAAGATCCCAAGAAGACTGTAACCCTACAGGCATGAACTGTTTGGCATCTCAAAGCTCAGGAAGGGCCTCAGCCCTCACTTACAGGGCTCAACTGATTAGGTCAAACCCACCCAGGATAATATCCTTTGGATTAATTTAAATTCAATTTATTAGGGACTTTAATCACATCTGAAAAAAATGCTTTCTCAGTAGGACCTCAGTTAATGTTTGATTGACTATCTAGGGAATGGGGTTAGGCTAACCAGTTTGAAACATTGAGCCATCACACAGGTTTTTGAAAAGTCTTTGAAGTTTTAAGCAGAAAAATTAGCAAATACATGGAAATTGACTTGGAAGTAGAAGAAGTGGTAAAGTAAAAAAATCACATAGTAACCTAGGAAAAATCTAGTAACCAAGGAAAGAGATTTTGAAGAACTTGAGGTCATATGATGAGAGGGAGATGCACATAAAAGAAGCAATTTGAAGACCATTTGAGGACTGAACTTGGTGGTGGGGAGTGACTAAGAGGGAAACAAAAGAGTCAAAATGACCTTTGGGTGTCTGGTGTCCAATAGACATTTGTTTACGACTTCCTGAGACTGTAGGGCTGGAGGTGAAGTTAAGGCATTTACTAAGATACAGAATACTAGAGAAGAAGTGGATTTAGAGGGGGAAATTCTAAGTGCCATTTTGGGGGAATATGGTTATAAAGAGCCAATAAAAAATACTTTGCAGATTCATTGAGGAGGCAGCTAGTGAAGTGTAATCTAGATTTTGAAACAGAGATCTAGGCTGGAGATACCAGAGTAGGAGTTGTTTACTGGAACTTGAAGTTGTGAAGATGGATTTGGTGGGTCTGGGGAAAAGACTAGAGTGAGAAGTAGCAGGTTTAAGGACGGAGTTCCACATTGATCTAATATTTCACAGTCAGCTGACTGGCAGGTGATGGAGAAGAAAGATCCTGCTGCATATTTGAGGACATGACTTTAGTTTTAAAATCTGAAATGGACCAAATATCAAGCAAATATCTGCAAAAGTCCCATGAATTTTTTATTGAAAGACTTCTTGGTGAGAAGCTGGGGGCATAAAATGTATCTATGTACACAGCTCTGGAGCAGAAGACGCTGACCATTAAGACTAAATTTTCAAGTTAAATAGACTTAGGAACACATCCTCACCATGACCCCAACTCTGTAATCTCACTTAGGTTACTTAATATCTCAGAGTCTCAGTTTCCTCACCCATTAAATGGAACTATGTCACACAAATTGGGGAAAGTTACATCATATATTTTATGACTTAAGAACTTAGTTAACATCTGAGTTAATAACTCTGAAAATAATTTTTAAAATACCAATTCTGTAGCACACTTAAACATGTAATAACTGAAGTATTTTTTGAACATTTGCTACACATCAGGCAATATTTTAAGTGCCTATGTGATATCAAGAAGCACGGCATGCTACACAAAAGTCATTCATGAAAGGAAGAGTCAGTGGATGCAGCAACCCATTTGAAGAAATCCCCACAGCCACCTCAACCTTCAGAAACCAGCACCCTGATCAGTCAGCAGCCACCAACTTTGAGGAAGAACCCTCCACCAGCAGAAGATTAGAACATCCTGGAGGCTCAGATGACTGTTAGCATTTTCTAGCAATAAAATATTTCTAAATTTAGGGGTGCACATTATTTTTCATGCATAATGCTATTACACATTTAATAGACAAGATAATGTAAAGCTAACTTTTTTAATCCACTGGGGAGAAACAAGGTATGGCTTGCTTTATTGCAACATTCGCTCTATTGCAGTGGTCTAAGGAATGCCTGCACATTTATCAAATCTGGATGTTAACTATAGATGCTAGTGTAAATAGGCACTAGAGAATGGCTAGATTATAAAAAGGCAGAATCCCTTTGACCTTGTTTTATAGGTTCATTTTGAGAAGAGTGAATAAATTGACAAGGCAGCTTTTCATTTTCAATATCCTACTATTTGGTTATAAAAGTACATTTTTGCTGTAGGTGCTTTTATCAAGCACACCTGATACTGACCCTTTCTTCTCCTGAATCATCTCCCTCCAGTTCAACCCTTCCTTGCTTGCCTCTTTCATTCTTTCTGTGGCAATGTTCCTTTCAGCCTATAAGCATGCTCACATTTCTCTAATGAGAAGCCCACTCCCTAAACCCTATGATGTCTTCAAGTCACCACCCAATACTATGCACCTCCTTTCCTTCACTTACATTTCCTAAATGATCTTCAGGTATTGTCTCCATTGCCTGGATATCCACTCACTTCTTAACCCTTCAGCTTACCCTCCATTTCTATGGCTATATTGAAAATAATTATCATAAAGGAATATTTTATCACACAAATTAAAATCTTGAGAATAAGCTATTCAGAATGCTCTTGGTACTGGACTGGATTTTCATATTCTTGAAAATCCTCCTTATCTGTCTTCTATGATGTATCAGTTCTTGTCCTGTCTTTTAAATTTTTCTTAGTTTTTTATCCTGTTTTTCTAATCTTGAATTCTGCTGAATTATCCTATCACTCTCTTACACAAAGACTTTTATCAGCTTTTTATAGTTCATTGAGTTAAGTTTAAACTCTTCACTCTGTCATTCAGATTTTTTCACAGATTGGGCCTAGGGTTCAGAATCAAATAGATGCTAGAATCATGGTGGTAGAGAGCAAAGAGACCTATGCATTGGCCATGATGTGTCTCAAACATAAAGATCCCAATCAGAGGGAAGAGAATAGAGCCCCAGCTCTGCTTCTATGAGACATGGAGTTCCCAAGGTCACATGCCCAGAGCTCTGAGCCTGCCTAACCCCATGCTGCCACTTTTTTCTCCACAAACATGAATGATCTCAACATTCTCCAATCAGGAATGTCAAACAGGAGAAAAAAACTGGTGACAAACATAACCAAAAGATCATGAGCAAATGGAAAATTCAGCAGAAGTGAGTGAGTGGGCCACTTGTGAGGATACACATTGAGCTTCAATATCAGCTGTATAACTAAACAGGAAACAGCAGCCTCACCTGGGACCAGCTAGTGTTGACACATAAAGATGCTCAACCAGCAATGTGTGAGAGTAAAATGAGATCCTGCAGGAAAGAAAATACCAGTAATTCTTCTAGGTTTCCATAACTAATTTCCAGAGAAGAACAGTCAAGAAACAAACTACACACCACTCATATGGAGCTATTCAGTGATTCCTGGACACACTGTGGGTTTCCAACCTGTGATTCACTTCATATATTTTATATCCTTATCTAACACTTTTATAACATGATAGTATGCTAGGAAGGGTTCTAAGCATTTTACTAAGAAAAATTTTACAAAGTTTCATGGCAATACTATGAAGCAGGTGCTAGGAATCCCACCTTCTATAGGTAAGGAAATTGCAGAACAGAGAAGTTAAGCAACTTGCACATTTCACATAGCGAGGAGGGTCACATTTTAAACCCAGGAAACTCCAAGGTTCACACTCCTAACTATGATGCTACTCAGTTAACTTTGATTCATCCCTCAAGATGTCACCTCTTTCAGGAAACATCTGTCATCAAAATTGCAATTACACATTCCCTCTTCAGTGATCCAATGAATCTTAAAATACTCCTATCATATCACTTAACTCATTTTGCCTTCACTGAGTCTGTACTGTGGCAAACTTCTAAATGGCAGGCAATGTTGTAAATTGCTAGATCACTTTCCATCACCTGGCTCATAGCAGGTATTGAATTGAGATAAATTCTATTAGATCAAAATGATTTATCAGAGATTGTGAAGGTTCAAAAACAGTGTTGAAAAGAAACACAAACACCAAATTTAAAAAAAAAATCAAGATTGGTGTGCACTCTCTGAAATAATTACTAATTAAATACACAAACTCTTAGGTGGAGGAATCAAGACAGCTTCACAAATAAAGGTCTCCTGACTGTGGTACTCACCAGAAGAGCATGGCCAGCAGTCATCACCCATCCTCTAAAAGGCAGTGCGATGGAAAAGACCAATATGAAGCTATGAGTCCTTCCCACCCTGTGTTAATTTACTGGGATGGTTTTTATTTTTTTTTATTTTTTTTTATTTTTGTAGACTGCATTTTGACTCATTGTACACAAATGGGGTACATCTTTTCATTTCTATGGTTGTACATGATGTAGACTCACACCATTCGTGTAATCATACGTGTACATAGGGTGATGATATCTGTCTCATTCCATCATCTTTGATACCCCCACCCACTCCCTTCTCTCATTTCCCTCTACATAATCTAAAGTTCCTCCATTCTACTCTTGTCCCCTATACCCTCGCCCCCATTGTGTATCATCATTCACTTATCAGGGAAAACATTTGGCTTTTGGTTTTATGGGATTGGCTTATTTCACTTAGTATGATATTCTCCAGTTCCATCCATTTATCTGCAAATGCCATATTATCTGGGATAGTTTTATATTTGTAGTTGGACAAGTGTCCCTGTTGCTCTCACTTTTCCAAAATCTCTACTTTTAGTCTCTTAAGTGGTAGAATTGGCTCCAATGCATCCTCAGTCTTATCTGAACTTAACACTTACAAGTACATCATACTGGAAATTGTTCCCTATTTTTCTCATTCTTATTAACTAATAGTCACTTTGGGTGGCACAAAATAACATCAGTAGAATTTAGAAGAACTTGTCCATCAAAAGTGAGATTTAAAAAAAAGAAAACAGTTCTTTCTCTCTATGTTTTCAAAACTCATGATCCTTTTACAGTCCAAAATTGATCCTAATTGGTATTCAAGAAGGGTAAAATTACATTCACATTCTGCTTAAAATGTATCTATCAAGAGACAGAAAACAAGCTGGGCTTGGTGGCGCATGCCTGTAATCCAAAAGGCTCTGGAGGCTGAGGCAGAAGTATCATGAGTTCGAAGCCAACCTCAGCAACTTAGCAAGGCCCTAAGCAAATCAGGCAAGACCCTATCTCTAAATAAAATATGAAAAGTACTGGGAATGTGTCTCAGCGATTAAGCGCTCCTGGGTTCAATCCCAAGTACCAAAAAAAAAAAAAAAAGAAAGAAAAAAAAGAAACAAAAAACTAGATTTAAAACTGACTAGGAAAAAAAGTTGACTCAGGTACTGGGAAGACATTTATTCATTTATGTATTCACTTTTGATACACTCAATGGCGAGCCTAATAAAACCTTGTATAATTCAGTCAGGAATAGGGAACAACAAAGTATATAAACTATCCTTGACACTATGCAGTGTGTTCCTTAAAAGAGAAATCATGTATTAAACATACCAGGAAATAACTACACACATAATTATAATGTGCTAAGTGTAATTCTAGTAACTGGGGAGGGGCATCTAGTTACTAACAAGAGCCATAATCATAATCAGATGACAAAAGCCAGTTACATAAGGTGTGTTTAGTTTGATTTTAAAAAGCAACATAGGACACGATGGGTTTCCTCTTTTAAACAATTAATTGAGCACTTACTATGTGCCATATGCTTTGTTAAGTGCTTTTCATACCCTGTTGATGTTATCCTAATGGCAAACCTGTCAAGAGGGAACTGTTAGTACTCTAATTTTACAGATGAGGTAACTAAGGCTCACAGAGGTCAAGTACTTGCCCATGATGGTGGCAGAGCCGGGAATGAAATCCAGGAGAGCTGAATCTTCTCTTCAGGATTTGTGCTCTTTGCCACCATAATGCTTAATGAGTACTGTTAAGACAGATTTAATTAAGTTTAACTGAGAAATTTAACCAAAAGCTGTAAATCCTTTCTTGTCTGAGAGAACATCACCCAGTCTTCCCAGAAAAAGATCTGTGATGCATAGACACATTAGAACTGGGAACAGCCTGAATACTGGAAGCAGATAGCTGAGTTGTTCAGTTTTCTTTCTTTCTTTCTTTTTTTTTTTTTTACAGACTGCACTTTGATTCACTGTACACAAATGGGGTACATCTTTTCATTTCTATGGTTGTGAAGGATGTAGATTCCCACCATTCTGTAATCATACTTGTACATAGGGTGATGATGTCTGTCTCGGTCCACCATCTTTCAAACCCGACCCCTCCTCCCTCTCATTTCCCTCCACGTAATCTAAAGTGGAGATGATAATGTCCACCTTGCAGGATTCTATGGAGGAACTGTACATTCTCCCATTCATGGGTCACACATGTTTTGAGCACCTGCACTGCAACAGATAATGTAATAAAATTCTAGGGTACTAAGAGGATCGAGTAAGGCAGATTCCCCACACTACGGTGAGAACTGAGAAGTGGCAAACAACAGATGTGTTAAGAGCTGTGTTGGGGAGCGTGTAATATGCACCTCTCACAGCTCGTAGTGGATATCAGCAGAATTCCTTTTGTCACCACTTCAAAAGTTCCTATACATCTACATTTTTTTTAATTAAAATATTTTTTATTTTTACATCTGCAGTTTTTGATGTCTGTTTTTCCTGGGTACTTGGTGGCCCCTACAGCTGCCAGGAGGAGAGCTGGCCTCTAATCAGAACCCCAGGGAGAGGGGCAAATGCTCTCCCTTTTCCATAAGCCCCTCCTCCACTTGAATCGCGTGAATGCCAATCCGTGAATTGAATCCGCACCCTGTGCCAAAGCCCCTTCCCAGACTTTCTTTGCCATCTTCAGTTTCCGTCAATACAAGGTCTCTTGGCAACGAGCCCCTAGAAAGCTGAGGCCAACTTTTCACCGATTAGACTGGGAAACCACAAGTTAGAAACACGAAACATCCAGGTTTCTGCTGGATCTGGGTCAGCTGCGCTTGGAGACTTTCACCCCAGGCAGCAGGACAGCCCCACCACACCAGCGAGGTTTCTGCCAGCGCCTGACCCATCTGCTCCTTTCCCTCCACGACCAGGTAGCTGCTTTCTTCTTGCTTTGAACCTGGTTCGGGGGAGAAGAGGAGGCAGTCAGAGATGCCGGCTGGTGACAGAGAGAGGAGTGGTGGAGGGCATCTCACGACGAGGCACTTACACGGAGAAACTCCCATCTCAAGAGGAAGCTGCCGGGCTGAGGGCAGGAGGAAGCAGCCTCCTTTCAGAGCGCGGCTAATGACCTGCGGGGAAACCGCACAGCAGTCATCGCGCAGATCCGATGGCAGGTCACCGGGACAGATGTTGCCAGCATGTTTGGAGAATTAATTACCCACTAGTAAACAAAATCTGTGATGCGGAGAGTCATTTTGTCCAAATTTCTTATGATTTTGCTGTTATTAGGAGCTTAATTTTTCTTGAGCATCAGGATCCTCTTGGATTAAAGCACTCGTTAATGGGCTCTGAGGAACATTCCAGAGAGAAATAAGGACCTAGCAGGCTGCGGAGGGAAGAGGAGGTGGAGGAGCGCAGGTCTCAGCAGCAGGGAAGTCAGAGTAATGGAGCGGTTGATGGGGAGGTGTGCTCAGTGAGTGATTAGCAATTATTTGATTAAAATAGTGGATGCTAGTCATAGTTTAAAAATATTTTAATGGTTACCTCCTATTTAACAGCGCTTACACTTAATTTAACCGTGTGCAGTGGAACAGCTGTAATTTCTAAAGGAAATTACAACATTCTAACAGAAGTAGGACTCCAAAAGTGTTCCTTTTTGAGTTGCTTTTAAGATTCTGAACATGTTTGCATCTGCAATTGTGGAAGAACATTCTGATAGTTAACAGTTAAGAAAATAATTTTTTTTCATATAAAAGGTATTTAAGTATGTCTTGATTTTCATAAGACAAGTATTTCTTTGGCCATTTTCATCAACCACAAAAACTAAAATGCAACAATTCCCTAGGTGAATAAATCTGAAAGACTTGAAATATGGTGCTTTATCCATTCAAAAGTTTGTAACTCCTCTACACCATAAATCCCTAAGTGTCTCTCAAATTTTTTATGTAGCAAATTGTACAAAATCCATTTGTTACATCAAACATTGTCTTAATAAAACATATACCCCATTTCTTGTTTTCCTCATGCATTCATTTCTTCATTCATTCACTGCCTTATTTATTCAAAATATTCATTGTGCTACAAGGTCCCTGGTATCTAGAAGTCATGTAGAAAATAAAATTAAGGGGAGTTTCAAGATGGCGGACTAGAGGGCAGCTGCATTTCATGTTGCTCCAGGACGCAGGATTCAAAAGAGGAGATAGTGAGAGACTATATTTGAGTGGGACCAACTCAAAGCTGCCGGGTGAGTCTCTCCCATTGGGGAGGCGTACCGGATGGGGGGGTAGCCCCAGAATGCAGGGAACTTTGTGAAGTAGAGTTGCTGGCGAGACACCCCTCCCCCACTGAAGTGGTAAACACCGACCACTGGGATCATCGTAGAGGAGGCGGCTCAGCACAGCGCTTGGACTCGGAGCAACCACTGGGGCTTCGGGCGGCTTCCTGAGGAGGAGCAGTGTGGCGAGCTGTTTAGACTTAGAGCAATCGCTTCTGAACACCGTGGGGTTGCCCGGAGGAAGAGGAGAAGAGTGGCGGGTCGCTTGGTCTAGGAGTGACTGCATCAGAGCTGCAGGCAGTTGCCAGAGGAGGAGGCGAATGGTGAGTTATTTGTACTCAAAGCGACCACTCCTGAACACCGGTGGCCTGCCTGGAGGAGGATCATGGTGGGTCCCTTGGTCTCCAAGCGACCGCTCCTGAACACCTGGGGGCTACCCCAAGGAGGAGGAGGAATAGGGTGGGTCACTTGGACTCAGAGTGACTGCCTAGGGCTCTGTACGGGCGGTTGGTGGGAGGAGGACATGCAAAGTGAGTTGCTTGGACTCCTAGTGACTGCGACAGAAACCGGGCGGCTGTCCAGAGGAGGAGGTGTGTGGTGGGTCTCTGGGTCTCGGAGCTATTGTACGGGGCTCCAGGTGGCGACTCAGAGGAGGGGCCGCATAGCCAAGTGATTAGGTGCAGAGCAGGGTCCCAGGACTGGCTTATTGGTGGAAGAGCCACACAGAGACAAGCCTATGGGCGGAGTGAAGTTTCCAGGACTGCGGGCAGATTCTCTGAGGAGAGGCAGCCTAAGGAGACTCATCTGTGAAGGGTGAGGCTCCAAGGCCCAGGAGGTAGGTCCGGGCCCCTGGGAACGTTGCAGAGGAAGACAGCCCAGCCCAGGTGGTAGTTGTAGATTGAGGGGAATCTCTAGGAGGGGAACTGACCTGCGAGACCTCCACACGGGGTGAGTCTTCCCCGCCGGGTGAGGTTTTCCCACAAGGTGGGTAAAACCAGAGACACAGGAACAAACAGGCCAAGCCTCAGCCCGCAGCCTAGTTCCCCTTTAGATGACCATTGGTCAACAAGTGGAGGCACCTCTGCCCACTATCAGGGAATATACCCCACCTGAGGGTCACCAACCCTAGAGAGGCAGCTTCCTTGTGGAGCACCGCATTATCAACTTCCTCCAAGACTGCAGGCTACTGAAGGATAAGAGGGGATATACTAGCAATCTTCAGGGATATTATAAGTCGATAGAGGAAATCTGCAATATCTTAATGACCCACTGATTCCTGAACAATATGAGAAAACAAGGGAAGAAAATGCCCCAAACAAATCTCAATGTTACATCAATAAAATCCAACGACAGCATGGCAGAAGAAATGACAGAAAGGGAGTTCAGAATGTACATAATTAAAATGATCAGGGAAGCAAACAATGAGATAAAAGAGCAAATGCAGGCACTGAATGATGAGATGAAAGAGCAAATGCAGGCATTGAATGATGAGATGAAAGAGCAAATGCAGGCATTGAGTGATCGCACCAATCAACAGTTAACAGAGCAAATTCAGGAAGCAAAAGATCATTTCAATAAAGAGTTAGAGATATTGAAAAAAAAAACAAACAGAAATCCTTGAAATGAAGGAAACAATAAACCAAATTAAGAACTCCATAGAAAGCACAACCAATAGGATAGAACACCTGGAAGACAGAACCTCAGAGATTGAAGACAAAATATTTAACCTTGAAAACAAAGTTGAACAAACAGAGACGATGGTAAGAAATCATGAACAGAATCTGCAAGAACTATGGGATATCATGAAAAGGCCAAATTTGAGAATTATTGGGATTGAGGAAGGCTTAGAGGAACAAACTAAAGGAATGAACAACCTATTCAATGAAATATTATCAGAAAATTTCCCAAATCTGAAGAATGAAATGGAAAATCAAGTTCAAGAGGCTTATAGGACTCCAAATACACAAAATTACAACAGACCCACACCAAGGCACATTATAATGAAAATACCGAACATACAAAATAAAGACAGAATTTTAAAGGCTGTGAGAGAAAAGAACCAAATTACATTCAGGGGGAAACCAATACGGATATCATCAGATTTTTCAATCCAGACCCTAAAAGCTAGAAGGGTCTGAAACAACATTTTTCAAGCTCTGAAAGAAAATGGATGCCAACCGAGAATCTTATACCCAGCAAAACTTACCTTCAAATTTGATGATGAAATAAAATCATTCCATGATAAACAAAAGCTAAAAAATTTACAAAAAGAAAGCCAGCATTACAGAACATTCTCAGCAAAATATTCCATGAGGAAGAGATAAAAAACAAAGAAGCAAATCAGCAAAGGGAGGAATTATCCTAAAGGAACTGTCAAATAAAGGAGGAACCAAGTTGTGTCAAAATAAATAAATAAATAAATAAAATTTTAAAAATGAACCAAATGACCGGGAATACAAATCATATCTCAGTAATAACCCTGAATGTTAATGGCCTGAATTCATCAATCAAAAGACATAGACTTGAAGATTGGACTAAAAAGAAAGATCCAACAATATGTTGCCTGCAAGAGACTCACCTCATAGAAAGAGATACCCATAGACTAAAGGTGAAAGGATGGGGAAAAACATACCATGCACATGGACTCAGCAAAAAAGCTGGAGTATCCATCCTCGTTTCAGATAATATGGACTTCAAGCCAAAACTAGACAGAAGGGATAAAGAAGGACATTTCATATTGCTTAAGGGAAGCATAAATCAGCAAGATATAGCAATCATAAACATCTATGCCCCAAACAGTGGCCCATCCATGTATGTGAAACAAATCCTTCTCAATTTTAGAAACCAAAGAGACCATAACACAATAATACTAGGTGATTTTAATACACCTCTCTCACCACTGGACAGATATTCCAAACAAAAATTGAACAAAGAAACCATAGATCTAAATAACACAATCAATAATTTAGACTTAACAGACATTTATAGAATATACCATCCAACCAAGAGTGAATACACTTTCTTCTCAGCAGCACATGGATCCTTCTCTAAAATAAACCATATATTATGCCACAAAGCTAATGTCAGCAAATACAAGAAGATAGAGATACTACCTTGTATTCTATCAGATCATAATGGATTGAAGTTAGAAATAAATGAAAGAGTAAAAAACAGAAACTACTC
The DNA here is from genome assembly GCF_902686445.1 of Sciurus carolinensis. Taxonomy (NCBI): domain Eukaryota; kingdom Metazoa; phylum Chordata; class Mammalia; order Rodentia; family Sciuridae; genus Sciurus; species Sciurus carolinensis. The sequence continues at coordinate 69,277,976 of NC_062224.1, forward strand.
CAACACCTGGAGACTAAACATTATGCTATTATATGATGGATGGATAGCAGAAGATATTAGGAAGGAAATTAAAAAATTCTTAGAGGTAAATGAGAACAAAGAAACATCATATCAAAATCTCTGGGACACTATGAAAGCAGTACTTAGAGGAAAATTTATTTCATGGAGTGCATTTACGAAAAGAAGTAAAACTCAACAAATCAACGACCTAACACTACAGCTCAAAGTCCTAGAAAAAGAAGAACAGACCAACACTAAAAGTAGTAGAAGACAGGAAATAGTTAAACTCAGAGCTGAAATCAATGAAATTGAAACAAAAGAAACAATCAAAAAAATTGACAAAATAGTTGGTTCTTCGAAAAAATAAACAAAATTGATAAACCTTTAGCCACACTAACAAAGAGAAGACGAGAGAAAACCCAAATCACTAAAATTCGGAATGAACAAGCAAATATCACAACAGACACGACTGAAATACAAAACATAATGAGAAGCTATTTTGAAAATCTATACTCCAACAAAATAGAAAATTTCGAAGACATCAGCAGGTTTCTAGAGACATATGAATTGCCTAAACTGAACGAGGAGGACATACACAATTTAAATAGACCAATTTCAAGTAATGAAATAGAAGAAGTCATCAAAAGCCTACCAACAAAGAAAAGTCCAGGACCAGATGGGTTTTCAGCCGAGTTCTACAAAACCTTTAAAGAAGAGCTCATTCCAATACTTCTCAAAGTATTCCATAAAATAGAAGAGGAGGGAACCCTCCCAAACTCATTCTATGAAGCCAATATCACCTGATACCTAAACCAGACAAAGACACATCGAGGAAAGAAAATTTCAGACCAATATCCTTAATGAACATCGATGCAAAAATTCTCAACAAAATTTTAGCAAATCGCATACAAAAACATATTAAAAAGATAGTACACCATGATCAAGTGGGTTTCATCCCAGGGATGCAAGGTTGGTTCAACATCAGGAAATCAATAAATGTAATTCACCATATCAATAGACTTAAAGTCAAGAATCACACGATTATTTTGATAGATGCAGAAAAAGCATTTGATAAAATACAGCACCCCTTCATGCTCAAAACACTAGAAAAAATAGGGATAGTGGGAACATTCCTTAACATTGTAAAGGCCATCTATGCTAAGCCCATGGCTAATATCATTCTAAATGGTGAAAAACTGAAAGCATTCCCCCTAAAAACTGGAACAAGGCAGGGATGCCCTCTTTCACCACTTCTATTCAATAACGTCCTTGAAACTCTAGCCAGAGCAATCAGAGAGACCAAAGAAATTAAAGGGATACGAATAGGAAAAGAAGAACTCAAACTATCCCTATTTGCTGATGATATGATTATATACTTAGAGGAACCAGGAAATTCCACCAGAAAACTTTTAGATCTCATAAGTGAATTCAATAAAGTAGCGGGATATAAGATCAATGCACATAAATCTAAGGCATTTTTATACATAAGTGATGAATCTTCAGAAAGAGAAATTAGAAAAACTACCCCATTCACAATAGTCTGGAAAAAAAATAAAATACTTGGGAATCAATCTCACAAAAGAGGTGAAAGACCTGTACAGTGAGAACTACAGAACACTAAAGAAAGAAATTAAAGAAATCCTCAGAAGATGGAAAGATCTCCTATGTTCTTGGATAGGAAGTATTAATATTGTCAAAATAGCCATACTACCAAAAGTTCTATACAGATTCAATGCAATTCCAATTAAAATCCCAATGGTGTACCTTACAGAAATAGAGCAAGCAATTATGAAATTCATCAGGAAGAATAAAAAACCCAGAATAGCTAAAGCAATCCTCAGTAGAAAGAGTGAAGCATGGGTTATCGCAATACCAGACCTTCAACTCTACTACAAAGCAATAGTAACAAAAACGGCATGGTATTGGTACCAAAATAGAAAGGTGGATGAATGGTACAGAATAGAGGACAAGGACACAAACCCAAATAAGTACAATTTTCTCATACTAGAAAAAGCATCCAAAAATATGCAATGGAGAAAAGATAGCCTCTTCAACACATGGTGTTGGGAAAACTGGAAATTCATATGCAAGAGAATGAAATTAACCCATATCTCTCACCATGCATGAAACTAAACTCAAAATGGATTAAGGACCTCGGAATCAGACCAGAGACCCTGCAACTTATAGAAGAAAAAGTAGGTCCAAATTTTTAACTTCTTGGCTTAGGACCAGACTTCCTCAACAGGACTCCCATAGCACAAGAAATAAAAGCAAGAATCAACAACTGGGATAGATTCAAACTAAAAAGCTTTCTCTCAGCAAAGAAAACTATCAGCAATGCTAAGAAAGAGCCTACAGAGTGGGAGAAAATCTTTGCCAATCATACTTCAGATAGAGCACTAATCTCCAGAATCTATAAAGAACTCAAAAAACTCTACACCAAGAATGCAAATAGTCCAATCGACAAATGGGCTAAGGAAATGAATAGACACTTCACAGAAGAAGATCTACATGCAATCAACAAACATATGAAAAAATGTTCAACATCTCTAGTAATAAGAGAAATGCAAATCAAAACCACCCTAAGATTCCATCTCACTCCAATTAGAATGGCGATTATCAAGAATACAAGCAACCACAGGTGTTGGCGAGGATGTGGGGAAAAAGGTACACTCATACATTGCTGGTTGGGTTGCAAATTAGTGCAGCCACTCTGGAAAGCAGTGTGGAGACTCCTTAGAAAACTTGGAATGGAACCACCATTTGACCCAGCTATCCCTCTCCTTGGCCTATACCCAAAGGACTTAAAATCAGCATATTACAGAGATACAGCTACATCAATGTTCATAGCTGCTCATTTCACAATAGCCAGATTGTGGAACCAACCTAGATGTCCTTCAATTGATGAATGGATAAAGAAACTGTGGTATATATATATATATATATACAATGGAATATTACTCAGCCATAAAGAATGATAAAATTATGGCATTTGCAGGCAAATGGATGAAATTGGAGGATATCATGCTAAGTGAGATAAGTCAATCTCCAAAAAACAAAGGACGAATGATATTGCTAATAATTGGATGATGACACATAATGGGGGGTGGGAGGGGTTAGTGTTAGGGTTAGAGTTAGGGTTAGGGAGGGGGGCAAGAATGGAGGAAGGAAGGACTGTATAAAGGGAAAAGAGGGGTGGGAGGGTGGCGGTGTAGGGAAAAAATAACAGAATGAATCAAACAGCATTACCCTATGTAAATTTATGATTACACAAATGGTATGCCTTTACGCCATGTACAAACAGAGAAAGAACATGTATCCCATTTGTTTACAATAAAATAAAAAAAACATTAAACAGTTCCCTTGCTACTTCTAACCTCAGGTCCTGCTCTCTAATTGCCAGGGGTCCCTCTGCACCAGGACCATCACAGGACCACTGTGAGAACCAAAGTACCCTCTAGGGGGCAGTGCTGCCCCCAGCCCAGTTCCGAACCACACCTTTAGGCTAGGGAGAAGTGGGCCAGAGTTCCTGTGGCTATTCTTGAGGAGATTTCAGGACTAGGACTTTTCTGGGCAACATACACAAGGAGAAAAGGTCTATTGCTGCTAGAAGATAAAATGGAAGGAAACACATGTTTAAGACAAAGTCCACTTTTGTTGCATTTCTTAACTCTCGGCATTGATTTCCTGTCCTTTCTTTCTACAAATTTGACCCATCACAGGAAACAAAATTCTTTGTAAAAAGGTCGATGATATATAATGTCAGTTTGGTATTCATTTTTGCTGCAAGTCACCAGGATCTGACACTAGGTGTCCATCAGAACCTGGCCAGCGAGGGCCCCGCAGCGCCCAGCCTGCCCTGCCCAGGGCCAGAGCCGTGGTTCCAAAACCCACCGAACTTCCCAGGAGCTGCGGGTAGGGCTTAGTGGTCAAGCTGGACGATCTCATCAATTGGACCCGCCGGAGTTCACTGTGGCCCATGGCCTTTGGCCTGGCCTGATGCGCGGAGATGATGCACATGGCAGCGCCCCGCTGTGATATGGACTGCTTTGGAGTGGTCTTCTGCGCCAGTCCCCTGTCAGGCGGACGTGATGATTGTGGCTGGCACACTCACCAACAGATGGCCCTAGCACTCCGCAAGGTCTACGACCAGATGGCAGAGCCCCTGCTATGTGGTGTCCATGGGGAGCTGTGCCAACGGAGGCGGCTACTACCACTACTCATACTCCGTGGTGAGAGGCTGTGACCGCATTGTGCCTGTGGACATCTGCGTGCCAGGCTGCCCACCCACAGCTGAGGCCCTGCTGTACTGGGCATCCTGTAGCTGCAGAGGAAGATCAAGTGGGAGAAGAGACTGAAGATCTGGTACCGCAGGTAGCGCCCCCTGCAGCTGCTGGAGCCCTGTGTACACCAGTGTCCTGAGATTGAATAAACCCCTGAGCCCAACCCCCCAAACCCCCCAAAAAAGGATGGCAGGAGCCAGGTTCTAGTAGTAGTGATTCATGAACCACTATTAGTGTCACCAGCCATTACGACAAAAGTATGTAGCTGAAGTTGAAGAAACCATCCTGCGAGTGATGCCTCTTTCCTCTCCATTGTGGTTTATCTACAAATTGCTCATTCCTTATCTAATACGCCCCTGTTGCTCCCATTCATTCTGAGAATATTTATGTGAAGATAGTAAGGGAAGCATATGCCTCTCCAGCTAAACCTTTCTGATGGGGTGCATTAGATGTGATTATGAGGGCAGGGCAAAGAAAGTGTATAAGCAACTTCAAATCATCATGCAAAGAAATCTTGGGTTCAAAATACAAATCTCAAATATGAGGAAAAAAGGGACACAAATGCAAAGTGAAATCAACAACACCATCAGAGTCAGACTGTGAAGTCATCACCAAAGGGACAGAAAGATCAGAATCTGGTCTAGTCAGAGAAAGCAGCCATGACCACTTGTTGTTCTGGAACAACAGTACAAATGGAAGCCCATAATTCTATATATCATATGCTTAAAAGTTACATCTCAAGCTCTGCTTGAGTTCAAGCTCATGTTCTCAGACTGGTGGTCCAATCAGAGCCTTAGACCATTTTCTGGGGATGCCTTTGTGAAGTTGTCCTCCTGGCTTCTGACCTAAGTGAGAACAGGTATGCCAAGGCAAAGCCTGTCTGAAGACACCCAGCCATGAATCAGCCCAAACCCAGAATGGTGAGCGACCATGTCCAGGTTCTCAGGGAGTCAAGAGGGACAGGTTCCACTTCCCCAAACTTATCCCAAAAGATCCTTGGGCAGCTCTAAAGGTCTTTCAAAACAAAACCCCTGAGTACAAAATAGAGAGGGATAAAGAAGTGGGGAAGCTGGTCTGTCTGGACACCCACACTGGATACTGGAACAGAAGTTTAAGCAAAATTGGTCTCTCCTCTTCTGAGCCAGGACTGGGGCTGAATCTTCATCCTCATGCACATCCATGCTCTCAGTTCTGCTCTGTGCCTGGACAATTCTGTTGAGTTCTTCTAGAAGGTGACTAGCTTGCAATGCTTGATTGCTTTGTTGGTTACAGATCCTTCAAAAATTTTTCTTTGGAAAATTTTAGAATTTCAGTGTTTTAGTATTTGAGGTATGAAACGTCATTGTTCAGACCCAGTTCCAAAGATCCCTCTTGCCTGTGTCTAAGGGCAGAATTGAAAGCACCCCATCATTTTTAGGTCCATAGAAACCAAGAGGAGTGTAACTGATTGCCCTAGGTATCAGGCATCTCCTGATAGTGGCTCCTGCTCCATCGGTCCTGGAGGTACCCCACCAATCTTGTCTCAAGAGTCCTGATAGAGCACCATTACCTTCCATAGAAAAAGGATTTTTTAAAAATGGAGATTAGAAGGCACTAGAGAACATCTTCAAATATGGGCATAGATGTCTATTGCAGAAAGTAAATCTGGACAAGTGAGTCTGGCACATAGCTCTTAGGAAGAGGGGGATTACAATGGAGCACCAGCTTTGCAGTAAAGGCTTAGCTTGCAAGATAGCCTTAAGACAGCAATGGGCACTGGAAGTTATGATTCCAGTCTGGGGAAGATTAGGGGTAGCCCATATACAAAAATAGGCAGGACCCACAGGAATATCACCTTCAATTACATATCTCATGAATGCCTACAATTTTGTGCTGTTTACCTCAAAAGAGGAAATAGATACCAAGATAAAGGGATTGACTGAGGTATCACAAAAAACCTAAAACAAGTAGAGAGATAAGATCTGTGTAGAACTGATCCTAATAAATGAAAATGACTGTGCTGTACCAAATCAGGTTTTCTTAAACTGATAAGCATCATCTTTTTTAATGTAAATATAATTGTGAACTGTAAGTAGGCAGAGTTCTTAGTGTTGAGTTCATCATACTCCTTATTCCATTCATTTGAAGATTGTCAGTTTAGTCAGTGGCTCTACTGTGCATACTTGTGACCAAATGATTTTGGTTCTGTGTAGACTCTTTGGAAACCTGATGCATAGAGAAAGTATTTTTTAAGAGTTGTCCCATAGGAGGGGTGTGGCTCAGTGGTGGAGCACCTGCTTGGTATACCTGAAGTTTCAAAACATATTTTTCAAAAAAAATTTTTTTGCACTTAGCAACTGGTTTCAACAATGAATCATGAATAACATAAGAACTTCAGAGATTCAGAAATCCATGCTGCTGCATAAGACAAGGAAACTGCAATTCCAGATGTCCTTCCATTAGCACCCAAACAGACTTACTAAGGAGCTGTCTGAATTGGACTGGAAACAGGAGTTTGAATTTATAGGATTGACAGATACCTTGAAGAATGAATGACACAAATATACACACACAAAACATGGAGAATTATAGAACCTTGCTAACTGCCTTGAGTTAGAATAAAAAAAAAAAATAGGTCAAGATAAATTACTTTCAATTTTATTTCAAAAATTGGGGACCCATCCACAGAAGGTATGCTTTAAATATAGAAGATCTTGCAAATATTATATCTATATATTAAATAGTAAACATACCTCTTGACTTTCAAATTAGGATACACCTATAATAAAATAGTTTTAGTTCAATATAACATCTTCTTGGGCAATGTTAAACTATATCAGACCAGGACAGACAAATCTTATCTGATTCATTCAAACTATTGCACACAAATGTCTACCTCTCTCCTCCATCTCCTACCTGCATCCATGAAGCAGGGACAAACAGCATTTCAATCTGTATAAACAGCCCATCTCCATCTTCTCTGCTGAAGCTCATACATGATGATAAGGTGAACAGTTTTCCAGGAAATATAGAGAAAAAAACAAATAGTATGGCAACATTGTCTTTAATTTTTTCTTTTTATTTCTGCTTTTTTTTTCAGCTTCAGATAGCAAAATGCTTAAACACTGAAATAAACAAAAAAAAGTTTTAAGAATATAGGTCAGGACATTTGTATAACTTCGATCACCTCATTTTTATTCTCTAACATTCCCCACAATAAATCAGCCCCATTTCCCCCACCCCTTCCTCACACTCGCTTCACCCTCCTGTTCTGATTTCGGATCGCCGCCGAATGTAAATCTGTGACAAGGGTATCTGTATATAATATTAATGGTGCCAAGGAGGGCTGGTGTGAAGTGAGGGAGCTTGCCAAGCAAGGAGCGATCTGAGCACAGCCGTTTCTTTTTTGCAGTATGCTCTCCATCATGTGCAGGACAAATGTAACATCATTATGGGAGAAAAGGAAAGAAAGGGAGAAAGAAAGAGGGAGGAGGAGGTAGGAAAATAGTCATTCTGTAAGGAAATGGCTAAGTTGGAGGTTCCAATCAATCTTACTAAGCCAGGTCCCCTGAGATGCTGTCAGCCTCTAGGCAAAACAGATTGCTGGAGAGATCACTGAGGGTCAAACAAACAAACAAGCAAATGAACAGAAAACCAGGAAAATAAAAGTTATCAGAGATTTACTCGATTACCAGTTGGCACTATAAATTCATTTTCCAGTTCAGCCATATATCCAAGAAGGAGAAAGAAATTTGGGTTATTATAGAGTAAAGGAATCCAGGCATTTGGCACTGTAGGAGGCATTTGACCAAAGCAGTCAATAGCATTTGTTGGTGGTGCAATAGGAGATTAATTATTGCAGATATCTTGTGAGACAAGGTTTTTTAAAAATGTAAGGACAGAAGTTTGAAGTCGATATTTACCTAAGGCCAGGTTGTCCATCGGTGTGAGCCTTGAGTTTATACAATGGGAGGGTATCCGGTTCCTCTTATCTCTTCACATCAATCAGCTGTATGTGTGAGGACAGTATCCAGCTGAAGATCTTCAAGTGAGGCTACATATCAATTGATGGCTGTTAGGACTGAATGTTTGTGGTCACTCAGAACTTACATATTGAAATTGTAGGCTTCCATGGTGATGGCTTTAAAAAGTGGAAAATGGACGTCTGCACACCAGGGAGTGTCCCTCACCAGGTCCTGACTGAATGGCACCCTGATCTTGGACTTCCAGCTACCCGAACTGTGAGGCCTGAGAGAGAGATCAGATTTGCTGCTTAACACACCCAGTCTGTGGTACTTTATCTTAGCAGCCCAAACAGGTAACACATAGGCCAACTGAGAAAATGAAACATTGATATTTTCCTTATTTGAGCAGGATGAATAAAATTCAAGTTCCATTACTCCTCTGATTTCACTCAGTCACTATCACTTCATTTAGAGCTTGATTATTCTGATTTGTCATCTAATACACTGTCACATCTACACATGTGGCTATGTAGTTGAACTTGATGGATTATCTCATATATATATTTTTAGCATTTACTTTGAGTATATTGTCAAGCCCTTTGGGTTCAGAATTAGTCTTAACCCAGTCCATAGTTTTCTGGCCTGATGAATCTTACCCAAAGTCACCATCTTCACTCACTATTGATAAATCAGTTTTAATTCAATTACGATGAACAAATATTCAAGATAACCAGATAATTAATAACATAATTTTAAAACCCAGTCTCTTCTTTATACCTCCAATATCTTTTTGAAGTTTATTCATTAACGGCTCAAAGTAAAGCAAATTGGGAGCTCACCAATTTTAATAGTCTTGGTTTGCAAATTATACAAAGCTATTGCTCCTGTCAACCATTTAATTTAGGGCCCTGTTTACTAGAGAAGTTGACATATGGGTAGTTGCAGATTTAGGCTCACATACACACAAATGATATTTAATGCAACAAGATTAAGAAAGTACAAGATCGTATATAGCTCTATCAAGTTCTATTCTTTACACACTTTCAAGTCATAATCATTACTAACTCATGGAATCCTGATCTTGTCTAATAATAATTCATTTTCCTTGTATGGTTATAATTTTTACTTAATGTAAACTTAGATGTATAAAGTTGTGATGGTGATTATGGAAGAAAATAAAAATAAATTGTTTTATTAACAATAATATATTGGGTTACACAGTATGCTGTTACATAAATAAATGTAGTGACTCTCTAAGCAAAGCAGGAACAGGAAACTATTTATGTAGAAATTTGATTTAAATACTTATAGCCAATTGTCTAATTCTGACTTGGAAAGGAATGTTCCCTAATCATAATAATGACTGCAGTAATAATTCACCAACCATTTCTGAAAAAAATATTGAAAACTAGACAAATGAAAAATTAGGGGATCCTTGGAAAATTATTTACATTTCCCTCTACGGTCTCTCTTGCAAAATCAAGAGTAGATGGACTGAAACAAGAGTATCAAGGCACGAATGAGAATTATTTTCTTATTATTCTTAGAACAAACTAAGCACTCAGTAAATACAATTCACATTAATTTAAAATGAAGGTATGATTCATATACCTATTGTTTAATTTTGTACCATTTCACTTATGTAACAATGGAGATATTTTCAAGATTAAAAACAATGTGTGTATAATTTGATTTAGACGATCTTGGTTGGTGACTCATTCTGATGGGTCATCTCTCTGAGATCTTAAGTTAGTAGGACATTAATTTACTTGCTAACATTTAAAAAATCTCTAAAGTTGTCTCCCTAGATAGGATTAATCTTTGATTGCATTATAAAAGAGTTAGAAAATATACAGTACAACATGATTCTTACAGTACTTAAAAAAACAGAACTGTGATTTATTAATTAAATATGTCAGGTGTCTTGAATAAATTCTTAACTGCTGGTGGATGGAACTGTCCCTCATTCATCTTTTTATTCTGAGCACTGACACAGAACTGGGTCCTGAGCTGAATGCTGTGACTTTGTGTAAGTCACTACCTGTCTACAGGCTTATTATTTCTTTGATTAACTGGAGGTTTGGATGAGATGATCAGAAATTTGTTCTCAAGGAGAGAAGTATTATTTGATGAATTATGAGCTGAGGACACAGTACCTGTTCTATTGAGTCTTGATAGTCATAGGACATTGTAGGGGAAATCTTGTAAACATGCAGCAGTTAGGTAAGAAGAAGCAAAACAAGTAGAATCACAGACAAACTGTATGCGAAGAGCTGGTTGGTCATAATCCAAGAATAAAGGAGGACTTAAAATAAAGGTGACTTTGAGTTGCATCTCCAGTGATATATAACATTCCAAGTGGGGGAAAAAGAGGGAGGGCGTTTCAGTCTGTTAAAAACAGGCTAAGTACAGATGAAGGTAGTTGGGGCACATTATAGGTGAGCAGATGTGGTGGAAAATGGATAGGATTTGAGAGGAAGAGGAAAGAAAATTTGGTCATGGAGTGCAACAAGGCTTTAACAGGGGAGGTGGGGTTTGAGCTGAACCTTGGAAAATGAGTAGGATTTGAAGAGAAGCAGAAGAGGACAAGACTGAATTTAATGTAAAGGAGGATATATTTGATATTTATATTTAAGCCAGGAGAACAGTTTAATTAGAAAGGAGCATTTGAGTGAAAAATCAAGATTGTAAAAGGAGAGTGGGAAGATTTTGGAGAGCACACAATATGGCAAAGAGAATTTGTCAGTAGAGAATTTGTCTACTTCTCATGTGTTGAGGTGTGTTAGGTGCAAGGGAATCAAACAACAATAGCATTGGGAAGCCTTGAGTGGCGGTGGAATTCAGAGTGGTCTAGAAAGTGGAAGACTAGGTGGGAAGAACCAGTAGGGAAACTTTTACCCAGGTGTATACATGAGGCGATGAATAAAGATGAATCTCAGGATTAATTCACTGATTGGGGTAAGACTCTTACAGCACAATTATTTCTCCTCTGTACCTTCTTGTATTGCCTCACACCTGTGTTTTTGGGGGACACCACATCTAAACCATGCCAGGGCTTTAGGAGAAAATTGAGGTTAGATGAGGTCAGGAGGGTAGCACCTTTATAATGGGCTCACCCTTACAATCCAATCATTTCTCCTCTGAACTTTCTTGAATTGCTCATGTGTGACATTCTGGGGGACATTACATCTAAACCAGAACATGATATAAGATATACGAGATGAGAAAACGTTACCAGGAAGTTATAAGAATATGGTCCCATTAACTCTCAGATATAGGATGTGTAATAATGCTTCATTCATTTTGAAAATTTTCATTCTTAACATGAATTGTTATTACAAAAGTGCAGCAGGCCAAACCAGATCTCCCAGAATAGAGGGAACATATTTGAAAGTAATAAAATTGTCGAAAAGGTTTGGTTGCAAGCAGCATAAATTGGAATCTTAGGTTACAAAAATAGGAATTCAGTTATCTCATGTGATGATTATTAGAGAGTATTTGCTCGTTTAGGTTCAGCTAGTTGGTAAACTATCCTTTTAATCTGCCATTCTTTGGATAGTGATGTTCATCCTTATACTTGCTTTCTCCTGGTCCCAATGTGGCTGCTACATCTCCAGACATTAGGTTCATTTTCATGCAACAAGAAAAGGTAAAAATTTATTCTCTTACATTAGGAAAGTCAAAATTCCCTAGAAATTCCCAGCAGAATTTCATTTACATCCTTTTGGCCAGCTGATGGACATAGTCATTTCTAGCAACAAAGGGATCCAAAATTATTTTTCCTAGGTGCATTGGATACTAAAGTCAGGATTCTGTTAGTCAGAAAGAAAGGAAAATGAGTATTATATAAGCAAGTTGTTCCAGAATATTATTTATATGAGTAAATAAAAATTTCTAGAAGATGATTACCAAAATTGTTCTGTTTCCTCATCCCCATGAATGGCACCCATCTGGCTTGACCACAGAATGACCTCATTTAGTTATTCTGCTTCCATCCTTTTACACTGTCACTATTTTCTGTATAATAATAATAAGAATTTTGTAGTTGAAAGATGCAATTCAATTGCAGTTTACCTAAAGATCAAGAAAAATGGGAATACTATGTATCAACATAACCAAGTCATTTTCAGGAAAATCTTTAAATATTTTTAGTATTAAATATTGAATGTGAATTAAATAGCATTCATTCACTCACCAAAAAACACAAGAAGATATACTAAAATTAGGTGGGGGAAAAGGAATTAATAAAGACAAAAGATAAAATAAACACCTCATTGGAAAGTGAGTAAGATTTGAAGAGAAGCAGAAGACGACAAGACAGAATTTAGTATAAAGATATATTTGATATTTATATTTAAGCCAGAAGAATAGTTTTCTAGACAGAAAAATTCATAAAACTGATGAATAGTAAAAAGGCAATATTTTGAAAAGACAAAGCAGGGAGGGAATTCCTCTGTCTGCCTCAGCTCCTGATCCCATCCCTGCCACTTCCTCAGCTCTCTCTGTGAGAATCCCTTTCTCACTTTTGTGTCTTCACCATTTCATCTTGTTAGAACCTTTTCATGAACATTGAAACATTCTAAAGTCTTCTTCCACCTAGGCAATAAACACTCACTTGATGAGTAACCGTCTTCACCTGGTTACATATAACTTTCTCCTATCCTTCAGGCAAACTTCCTAAAAAAAAAAAAAAAAAGAATACTTTGGAGGTGTTTTTTCCATTTCCACTTTTCTCACAAATCTCACCATCAACATGAATATGGTGTCTGCTAACTCTACTCAAAGATTTCTTTTGCTGGTAATAATAAAAATTATTAGTAACTTGAGAATAAAGCTAGGAGATATGATAAAATACATGTCATAGAGCAACTTTTAATATAATGGAAATACACTAAATCCTTCCTATTATAGTAAGAAACAAAAAAATAACAGCTATGTGAAAGGTATCACATGTTATAGACCCTGACCTTCAATGACAGTCTAGCTACATGGCCCATAGTGTCCCTTTGTGGGAGAATTACATATTCCCCTCTTGATGACAGTAGTACTTGCCATGCGATTTGTTTGGGCAGTTTATTTTGAACAGAAGTAAAAACAACACTCTAAAACAGAAGCTTCAAAGGCCATCTTATGATTTCCCCCACCAAGCCTCTCATCTCCCGTGAGATTGCAGAGTTTCCACCAGAGGTGACAGTCACAACCTAGGTCCAGAAAGAAGGCAACAGACAGCAGAGCTAAGACTGATGATGCTCATGAACTGTGAGTGAGAAATAGGTCTCTGCTGATGAAAGGCAAGGGTCCTTGTTCCTAAAAATCTAAGTCAACTTGAATAGACTGATATGGTACTATCTCATTAATATCCTACATTTTTCAGACAGTCCTAGCCCATGTGATAAGGCCTAAAAAAGATATACAAATATAAAATAAATTAATGTCATTATGGGACTCCAAGAGAATCAGTTAAAAATCTATTAAAATAATTAGAATTTGGAGCCAAGCACAGTGGCACACACCTGTAATCCCAGTGGCTCAGAAGGCTGAGGCAGGAGGATCCCAAGTTCAAAGCCAGCTTTAGCAACTTACTGAGGCCCTAAGAAACTCAGCAAGACCCTGTCTTTAAATACAATATAAAAAAGGGATGGGATGTGGCTCAGTGGTTAGGTGCTCCTGGGTTCAATCCCTGGTAACACAGACACACACAGACACACACACACAAAGAAAGAATTTGGGTGAGAAACATTTATAAAAACTATATCTCTCTTTATATCACAAGTAACCAATCAGGAAACATAAAAAATTCAGTCCCAGTTAAAATAGTAAAAATATAATTAAAATACTGGAAATTAAAAACAAATGAGCAAGACTTATGTAACTGTATTAAGAAAATCACTCATTTGACTTTCCATAAATACATCTTCAGTGCCAAGCACCAATGTGGACTCTGACAATTTGACAATAAACTAGATATGGCTTGCTTGGAACTCATGGCCAACCTAGTTTTAAAAGACAAACTAAAATATATTAAGTGAGATAGGACCTGAACTAAAGAGAAAATTTAAACAAGATTGGGGAGATTGAAAAGATGGGGAAAAGCAAGAGAGGAGAAGCTATTATACATAGGGTGGCCAAGAACTTTAAGAAGTTGACATTAAGGTAGAATGAGACCTATAAGAGGTGGGAGTGAGAGAATGTTCCAGGCAGATGGTACAAGCCCTTAAGATGAGAGAGCATGATCCTGGACCATCAAGACGACCAGTATGGCTGAGGTGGGGCAGTTGAAGGAAAGGTAGTAAGAGATGGTAGTCCTAAAGATCAGTGGGAGTGGCTGGTAATGGAGGAATACAGTTTTAAACTGAATGAGATGGAAATCATAAAGTTGGTTTTCTTGTATTTTTTTTCTTTTAACTTATACACAGGGTCTCACTGGGTTGCTTAGTGCCTCGCCATTGCTGAGCCATTGGGGTTACAGGTGTGTGCCACTGAGCCTGGCTGGAAATCATAAAGTTTTATTGAAAAATGTTAATGTAGACAGAACTAAATGCAGAGATAGAGTCCATTCCAGGATCGAAGGCTCAATATTCTAAAGATATCATTTCACTCCACAGTAACATAAAAGATTACTCTCGTTCCCAAAAATCTCAATAAATTGTATTTAGAATTTGACAAACTGACTTTTGAAAAAGTTCATCAGAAAAAATATACACAGGAAATATTCAAGAAAGTTTTATATATATATATATATATATATATATATATATATATAATGAAGTACTCAGTCAACCAGATATTAAACTTTATTTTAGCCATAGTACAAAAAAAGTATCTGATATTATATAGGAACAGAGTAATTAAACCAGACAGACCCTCAGAGTATCTGTGGGGATTTCCTATATAAGAAATGGGTCATTGTAATCGGTGGGTAGAAAATGGATTTTTTCAGAAGACAGTATTTGGTCAATGAGTTAAACATTATGAAAAGTAAATCAAGTTTTCCATCTTATACCATATAAAATACATTTTCAATGGATTGTAAACACTTTAACTGTGTAAGTACTAAAAGAAAATATAAAAATATTTTTTCATTGATAATATTTAGCTAAGGAACTCTTTTCTTATGACACCAGGGAAAGGACTAAGAAGTAAATAACCAAGAGATTAACTATGTAGAAATTTAAAACTTGTGTATGGAAAGATAATACCAAAAATAAAGTTAAAAAACAAATCACAATCTGAAAAACTGTTTTTAACACAAGTGCCAAAGAGATCCACTTTTGTTCATTGGTATAGAAAATTCCTACAAATCAACAAGGAAAAAGTGACTCATCTTGAAACAAAAACAACAAACATTTATTCTTTCAAGCTACAAACATTTGTCAAGCATGTGGCTTCTCCCTGTGCTGATCAGGAGTCTTAACATTCCAGAGGGAGGAAATGAATAGGTAAGTACATGGAAAGTAAATGGAGACTGGAATAACAAGGAGCCAGCCATTGGAAAGTTGAAGGAAAATTCTGGGGAGAGACAAGAGAAGGATAAAACCTGAGTTGAGGAGCTTAAAGTTTTCAAGGTAGAAAAAGAGGGTCATATGGAGAGGAGAAGAGTAGAAAGCTAAGCCAGGGGAAGCATCAGAATGAATGAGGTGGTGGAAAGGATTTTATGCTACCTGTGACAGAAAGTCATTGGACAGTTACACAGAGATGAATGATAGGATCTGATACTCAATTTTTAAAAGACCAGTTTGTTTGAAATATGAGGATACTACAGGTGATTAAGAGTGGAAGCTGAGAGATTAATTGAGAGGTCTTTTCACCAGGAGTTGGAGAATAATAGTGAAGCTGGACTGTTATTTTCTGCTTGAATGGAGTCTGGATTGACAGTCATATATGTAAAATATTGTTCTAGATATTGTCCAATTGCCCTTTATAAAAATGAAAACAATGATTTTATGCATGTGTTTTATTTCCGATCATTTTTGCTAATATTAGATATTTCTTTTTTATCCCTGCTAGTATGATAATCAAAAATAAATGTATATCTTTTGCATTTATTTGGATAATAGTAAGATCATGCATCTCCTATATATGTAGTTGATATTTTTAGAGTTTTTAAAAAGTCTCACACCAAATTCAGTAAATTATTCCCTCTTCATCTTAACCCATACCTCTAAAACTTTTGACAACTGGACACTTCCTCTCTTTTGAAATACTTCTTTCAAGCCTTCTTAGGCATCACAACCCCCTGAATTCCCAGCTCACACTCTGTTCTCTTCTTCCCAGGATCCTTTGCGGGCTTCACTTTGGCTAAGCTCTGAGCTTTGAAGCACCTAAGGATGTTGACCCTCTTCTGTACTCACCTTTTCCCCTAGATAATCTCACCATCCTCAGGGCTTTTGATACCATCCCACATTAGTAGCTTTGCTCCTACCTCCTCCCTGCCACCAGGTTTCCAAGTATTTCCACATACATCTGGCAAGTATCTCAAAATTAACCTCTCTGAAACATATTGGTTGGCAAAGTGCCACAACCTGCTGTTCCCCATCTTGATGAATGTGCCTTCATCCTCTCAGTCACTCTATTTCTGCTTTCTCGATCTCTCTACTCTAAATTTTTAAGAATCTGTCCTCTAAATCAAAGAAAAAAAATAGCAAATGGGATCAAAATAAAAGGACAAGAATGTCTACTTTGAATTGTAATAATGGAAAAAGCAGAAATAAGTGAAATATTCATCACAAGAAATTAGGTAGGTGGTGATATAGTCATTGAATGGGAGAGGAGGAAGCCTTCACAAAACACAAAATAAATTTACTATTAAGTGGAGAGATCAGGTTGCAAGGCAGTTTAATATCAGACTGGGAGAATACAAATTGGAATGTTAAATGGACAGTTTTCTTCAGAGGGTAGAGCTCCAAAGTCTATGCATTGAATATTTTCACTTTGTTTATATTTTTAATGAGAAACAATATCATTTTCATGACATAAAATCAAAACTTTAAAAATTAGGATTGACAAAGTGGAGGTAAGGGAGGACTAATGTAGCGGATCATAAATGAGGTTCTCCTCATTTTGAATTTTCATAGGAAAACCTTCAATAGTGCCAGAAAAAGAAATGTCGTTGGACATGAAGAAGCCCGTGATCACAGACTGCTCAAACAGAGCAGGCTCAAAAAATTGAGGCAGGGCCTTCTCAGCCCTAAAGCTCCTCAAGGTTTGAAAGTGTGTGTAACCAAAGATCATGAGCTGGGGATGCGGCACAGTGGCAGAGCACTTGTCTAGCATGTGTGAGGCCCTAGGTTTGATCCCAGCAACACACACACACACACACACACACACACACACACACACCAAAACCATAAAACTAAACAGAACAAGGTCAAAGGTACACTAACGCAGTGACTGTGGCATATGTCCAGCTAGTTAAGTACAAGTTGAATATCCACAATCCAAAAAATACAAAATTCAAAATACAACAGTTTTTACGTGCTGACATGACCCCACCAGTGGAAAATTCCACACCTGAGTTCATGTGACTATGAAGCACACTAAATGTGCACTAAAAATTTTGTATTGCATTTAGTGCAGGTCTGCTAAATTATGATATAAAATTATCTTCAGCCTATATCCACAAGGTATATATAAAACACAAGTGAATTTCATATTTAGATTTGGGTTGCATTCCCAAGATATGTGAACATTCCACAATTCAAAACACTTCTGACCTGAGCACTTCACATAAGGAAGGAAGTTCAACCTGCATTTATGCTTTAAGAACTACTTACTAAACTTATCTGGAAGTCTTGACAATAGAAGGTGGATGGTTTGGTCTAGAGAAAAGAACACTGGGCCAGGAGCTGGAAGAAGTAGTTTGTTTTGGATATGCCACCTCCTGTGTGATCTAGGGCTCCCTGTGTAGTCTCCAAGCCTCAGTTTTCTAATCTGTAAAATGGAATTATTGCTATCTGCCTTTTCACTGTGTGAAGTTGTTGCCAGGATCATGTAAATAAATGAATGCAGCCCCACACCAAGGAAAGACTAGTCAATACTAGAATACTGGAATATTTAATACTAGAATCTTTAATAAATTTGTTCAAACCAATTTATAATTATTTCCTCTCAAACTATGATACCACTCCTATACACCTCTGTGATCTATGGTGAAAATATGTTCCAAAAGGTTATACTTTACTTTACTTTAAAATGCCTCAAAAATTAAGATGAGTTGACGAATGAAGAAAGGATAAATATATAACAAAGCAAGTATAGTAAATATGAACGACATTATTGAGGTGGGGGTATATGGGTATTCACTGTCAAATTTTATTTTCTTTATGTTTTAAAATTTCACAAGAAACTGTTGGAGCAGCACTCATTCAAAAGAGGAATATACTGTTTTCCTTTAGTTGTGTAAAAGCAGGTTTATATTCATATGCATAGGCAGATCTCTGTGCTGATAGAGGGAGAGTTGCATTATGCTAATTCAAATTCCTGCAGTTCTATGTCAATTAGTGATGTCATAAAACCAGTTAATATGGCAGAGTCAAGCCAAAGCAAGAAGCAAGGACCCCCAGAGCAGCAACCATTGCAGGGCAGCTTAAACACAAAGCCAGGGCACAGTTGCTTACAGTAGGAGGCTCAGCTCTATCGCCATGTGACCTCAAGAAAAGAGTTTAATCTCTCTCTGCTTCAATTGTCCCACTGGAAAATGGTGACACTACTGATGATCATGAGACCACTGAGGACCTTACAGAATGAATTTTTAAGGCACTCAGAAATGACTTATACGAACTAAATGCTTCCTTCTCTCTTTCTTATTGATGTCACTTTTGAGTATTTCCTGAGACATGCCTGATAATTTAAGATGTGGTTCACAATGTTCTTCCCATCCTCCAGGGCCTAGTAGAGTGCCTTATACATAGTAATCACTCAATAAATATTTATTGATTTGATCTGATAGCCTTACAGCGTTAGAATGCATTTATTCAGAAAACATATTAGTCATTTGATTGTTACAATTGCCTCGACCTAAAGTACACATTGCGAACCTTGAGACCCGTCTGATATAGCAGAAACTAAGTTCGGACGCTAATCCTGATAGATCTTGTAGTGAAGGCAACATTATGTCTAGTGCTTGGGTTTTTTTCCCACGGTGATACATACCACAGAGTCAAGAGAAGAAATAATAAATCTAATTGATTGCCTTGTTTGTTATCTTAACACGGAGTCAGGCACACACTGTGCTGTAATATTTAAACGAAAGCCACATGGAGTCCACACGACGCCAGGGATGAGAATAGACCGAGATCCTTAATTCTGAAAAAGTGTATTGGTAATCAATTGAATGCGAGAGCAACTGAAAAGCTGTCCAATTTTCAATTGCAGTATAAGTTGGGAAACAATTTGAAAATAATAGCTCATACAACTGTGATTACTGTTGTCATTTCTTTCAAATTTGAGTTCACTCTAAAAACAGATTTTCTTTTCCACTGATGATGATGCTGAATTCTAGGAGAGAAGATGTTGTTTTCTTTAGACCAGAGGTTCCTAACCCAAGGGCAAGCCATCCTTGAGGGAACCTGAGGACAGAAGTCAGTCCATATGCACCAAGATTGCCTACGTCATGAAGATAAAAGACCTTTTTCCCATGTGTATGTAAATGCAGTAATTAGCGAAACTTTAAAAGTTCCTTTTAAAATATACCTATTGTGCATGTACAATCATACATTGTCCTTTGTATATTTCTCAAACAGGCACTAAAATATACTTACAGTCATGTACAGGTTGTATAACTTTGATAATTGTTTTAATTTAAAGATTCCCAGTCTCAAATTGGATGTGATTATGATATGCTTTATATAATCTTTGTTTCTCTCCTTTCTGTTACAAAAAGAGAAGAAATGCAAGGACAAAAATCTATAATGCCCACAAAGTCCCCAAGTTAACACTAAAATAGGAATAGTCACACTAATGTCTTAGAAGTTCTAATTCTCCCTCCAAACATCAAACCTCAAGAACCCAGTGAAAATAAATAACTACCTAAGATTCCTAATCACACTTTCAGCAAGTACATGAGGGTCCATATATGAGTCTTATGAATAGGTTGAATGTTTTAATTTGAGGGACACTTAGAGGAAAATTTACCATAAACAGTGCAACTGATAAATAGAAAAGTTAAACTTTCCTGTCTATTCTATCAACAAAAAATCAAATCATGCTTTCCCCATTGATATACTTTTGCTGGAAAAAGGTAACTGATTTCATAATGATCTTGTTTTCATAGACAAGAGAAGACATTTTCAGGCACCTCTTTCTTTGACTCTAGATAGAATGGCATTAACACCATTCTGGGCCTCAAAATGTAATTTTAATTTCCATGCTTGTTATTTCTCCAAAGGAGCCTGTGCAGTTGTGCAAATTGATCTGGGAGGGCAAAATTACTAACACTTACAGATCAACCAGCATTCAGATAAAATCCTTATTTTTTTATCTCATGCCTTAAATATGCTTTTAAGTGTGACAGTGATGTCTTTCACTCAATCACACATAGAAGGTAAACAATTGATGTCGGTACCCTGGCATCGTCTGTCACTGTGAGATGTACTTGAGAATGTATGGGAAACATATTTGTCTAAAATTTGGATTTTGACAAAGTAAATGTTTTGTAGTAGTTTTGATTAATTGTATTCTTAAGTTAAACACGTTTGTTTCTCCTTAAATCATATATTAAATCTCAGAATGGAGCATACCATTAAAAAATGGAGGAAAGCTATTATTTCCCTAAATGAATTTCATAATCTGTGATAATTTATCATTAATTTAACTGAGTTCCTTGACTCTTCATCTTAATTTTCCTACTAGATATCTACCACTTCAATACATAGCCATTACCATGCACTGAACTAAGTCAGCAGTTTTGACATCTTCATTTCAATGTCCTTTTCTGTACCTTTGGCAATGTTAATGTTACAAATTATAGGAGGGCATATTAATAGCCATACCCAAGAAGCAGAAAGAAAAGTGCATTTTTTTTAAACTAAGTACTAAGTACTAACTTGGTATTTCCTGGGCCCATTGTCAAGTCCACAGAACCCACAGCTCCTCTCTTGTGATGATAATGGATTCCATGTTGTTGGCACAAAGGTCATGAGGTCACCATAAGCTCCTTAATGGACTGTGAAATAACTTTAACAGCATTAACCTCTCTGGATCACCTGGGTGGCACCAACAGCTACTCCTGAAGTTCTCCTTTGCTTATAGAGACAATCCATTAGATTATTATATTTTCCATTTGGAATTGCAATAGGCTCAAAGCAATTATGCAGCTAAGCATTTCCATTAAGTGAATAGGACCTTAAAGATTAACTAGAACATCTCTGACACTAGATTTGTGGGGGTGGGGACAGATATTCAAAACTTTTACCAGACTTTTAGAACCTTAAACTTTGTCTAAACATTAGGTTTTAGGTGATAAAGTCATTGAGTAAAAGGAAAAGAAATACCTTATACCCATCACTAAGCCCAAATGAACTCTGCTGTTCTCTAAGCTGAGAAATATATGTAGGTGATACAAATTTTCCCATCTATTGATTTTCCTAAATGAAATCATCTGTGAAACCAAAGGAATGGTAAAAACCAAGAACTTAAACTGGAGAAAACTATACTGGAAAACCATATGCTATTCTTGCCCTGGCTTTAAGCTGTCCCTTCCTGTAACAGATACCACTTTCCCCAGGAATTTAAATGCTGCTGTTATTTCTGCCTGCTGGTTATTGTGTTTTAAAGAACAAAATGACTTCTCTTTGAAACTGCACAAAGCTGGGAAGCCCTTATTTCTGAAGGACAGGAATAATTGCTATTGGTTTGCATAGATATCATCAGACATCTATTTGCCCACAAGTTAAACCCTGCTAGATAAGTATCCAAGGGAGATTTAAAGAGTGCTATGGTCATCAGTATTATCATTAAAGTATCTCATTGTCATCTTGATATGACATAACAGAAAAAACATTAAACACATATTTTAAATGCTATTTGATTTTCCAGTGGGATATCATGAGCTGAAAAGTGAAAGTAGAACATATTTCTTTGCTTCTAAAGTGTCTATTTTAATGTTTTGAAAATTAAGATCCACCTTGCAATCAATTTGTACACTTTGCATGGTACATTTATGAATTATGGGTAATCCATTAAAATTAAAAGTGTCTTAGAATTGGGAACATGTTATGAAGTAATTGGAGATATAAACATCCTTCTAAAAATATTAATCTACGTGTGTGTTGGGTGTGTTTTAACCTTGGAAAATTGGTGTATGTTTGTGTGTAGTTTTCATAATTTGTTAGGAATTAATTATTGTTCTTTTCTAGAAATGAGGGAGAGAAAATACTGGTAAACAAAGCAGCGGGCCTTTGGTATAAAATGATATCGCTTATGTTATCTAAAAATTCTGATAGAGAGGGTCCATTGTACTTCTGCTAGAGTCAAATGCCTCAAAATCTGTTATTTGATCACAGTAACTACTTTTACTAAAAAAACAAAAATCTTTTGTGGAAGTCTTTACCTCTTTCCCTGGGATCTGCTTTGATTTATCTGGTCAGAGCTATTCTGACTCTGATAGTCTTCTACCAAATGTATCCATTCACTATTCATTCATTCACAGGTAATTATTGCACATATTTTATATGCTAAGCACCTTCATTATGCACATATTTCAGAAATGGAGAGAGACTGGCGAGGAGATCAGCAGTGAGGTGCGATGAATGTTGTGATTGAGGTCTGCACTGGCGGTGTGGAGACTCAGCAGAGGGCATGCTCCTGTGCTTCCTGAACAGTTGAAGCTGTGTTTTAGACTTCTGTATTGCTCTTTCTACTGCAGTTCATAAGGAGATGACTACCTCAGGATCATGAACATGTTCAAGATACCAGACACGACACGTGGGTTGCTTCTGTGTCTCGTGGCCTAGTTGCAAAAACAGACCAATTGATTAATTAGTCTACAAGTCTGTACACAGCAACGACTATGTAACAGAAAGGAGCTGTCTGGGCTCTTTTACTTAAATTTGTGTTTGGAGTTTATATTCATGAGGATACAATTAGCCCAAGTAGCTCCCTCATAATCCTTAAAGAAGCCACGTATTTCAGTAACAGTCAAAGTTCAAACCAATAAATAGTCTCAACCCAATGTAACGAACATAAAAAGCAGAACCTTCGGGCAGTGCTTGCATTTCCCTTGTAATCATTACTCTGCCAAGAATATGGACAAACTCTAGAGAGTGTATAAAACTTTAAAAATTCTAAAGTATATCCAGCAACATATGAAAAGACTAATGCATCAAAACTAAGTGGGATTCATTCCAGAGATAAGAGTTAACATCCCCAAATCAGTTAATATAACATACTATGTCAACAGAATAAAACCCCAAAGTCACATGATCATCTCAATCAACTCAGAAACATCATTTAACAAAAGCCACTGCTCAGCTGGGTGTGGTGGCACATACCTGTAATCCCAGTGGTTTGGGAGGCTGAGGCAGGAGGATCGTGAGTTCAAAGTCAGCCTCAGCAATTTAGTGAGATCTTGTCTCAAAATAAAATATAAAAAAGGGCTGGTGATGTGGTTCAGTGGTTGAGGGCCCCTGGATTCAATCCCCAGTAAACACATACATACACACACACAATAAAAAAAAAAAATGCTTTTCTGTAACAAAACACTTGACAAATTTTGTACACATACAAAAATAAATAGACACATAACAGCAAAAATTTAGATAACATTATAATTAATAAAGAGAGACAGGATGCTTTTTCCTTTAGATTAGGAATAATATGAGTGTGTCTGATTTGATCACTTCTCATCAATGTTTGTACTAGAGGTTTAAGCTAGGGTTATTAGGCAAAAAAAGGTAAATAAAAGGAAATGACTTTGAAATGGTAGATAAATAAATATGGTAGAAATATAAATATCTCTATCAACAGATGACATAATGTTTTCTGTGGAAAATTTTAAGTAACCCACTGAAAAACTAATAGTTCAGCAAGGCTGCAAGATATGAGCAATACACAGAAATCAATCATATTTCCATATACTTGCAATGAACAATCTGAAAAAGAAAAAAAGAAAATAATTTCATTCACAAGTTTTAAAAGAGAATAAAATCTTTAGGAAGAAATTTAATTTAAAAAGTGCTCAACTTATGCTCTGATATTCACAACACATTGTACAAAGTTACTAAAGGAGACAAAATAAATGAAAAAAATCCTAGGTTCATACATTGGATGCCTAAGCATTATTAAGAAGGCAACGTTCCACATGCTTATAGATTCAATGCAACCATGGTCGGAATACCAGCTGATTATTTTTGTAGAAATTAACAATTTGGTTGTAAAACTCATGGAATTTCAGGGGGCTCAAAATATTTAACATTGTCCTGAAAAAGAATCGAGTTGTAGAACTCACTTTAAAACTTACAGCAAAGCAACAGCTGTCAAGACAACATGGTATTGGCAGAAGAATCAGCATATGGATCATAATAGATGACAACAACAACAACAGCAAAATGAAACAACCATGGCCAACTCTGTGCCAAATGGGTACGAAATCAGCTCAGTATGGAGGCAGAATAGTTTGTTTCTTGTCTTTGTTTTAAACAATGATGCAGAGACAATAATATTCACACAGAAGAGGTTGAAGACAGCCTTTTATCTCACATCTTACATAGACATTAACTCAAAATCAAGTAAAGATCTAAATATTTGTAAGTCATATATCCATTAAGGAACTGGTATATGGAATATATAAAGATATGATAATAAGAATATAAACTCCTAACTCAATAATAAAAATGCAGTCTAATTTTTAAAATGGGCGAAAGATCTGAGTAGGCATTTCACCAAGGAAGATATGCAAAGTGTTGATAAACCCATGAAAAATGTTGCACATCATTGGTCATCAGGAAATGCAAATGAAGTTATGATGAGACACCACTTCACACCCACAAGGATGACTAGAATCCATAACTTTGACATTAACAGGTATTGGAGGAAGATACAGAGAAACTGTAACTCTCCTATGCTACTGGTGGGAACGTACAATGCTGCAGACACTAGGAAAACAGTAGAAAAGTTTCTGACATGATTAAACAATGAGTTACTCTACGAATTATCAATTCTACTCTTGGGAATGTATCCAAGAGAAGTGGAAACCTACATGTACACAAAAACTTGTACATGGATGTTTATATTAGCATCTTTCATATTAGCCTGAAGTGGAAACAAACCAAATGACCATCAGTAGACAAATGGACAAAGAAAATACAGGATGTTTATATAATAGACTATTCAACCCAGAAAAGGAATGAGTGTGCTGGTAGGGATGAATTTTGAAAATACTGTGCTACGTGAAACAAGTCAGTCACAGTATGATTCTATTTTTATGAATATCCAGAATAGGGAAATCTATAGAGACAGAAAATAAATTAGTTTTGCTTAGGGCTAGGACACAGATGGAGGACATTGTGTAAAGAGATGGTAGCTCATAGGTATAGGGGTTTCTTTTTGAGGTAATGAAATTGTCTTAAATTGATCATAGTGATAGTTGCACATATCTGTGAATATACTAAAAGCCATTGATAAATGTGCTTTAAATGGGAAAATTGCATGGGATGTGAATTCTATCATAATAAAGCTATTATGAAGCAAATCTACAGTATACATATTTCAGACATATGCTGTAGAGCTATCTGTCTTTGGATACAGGAAATAATTTCCCAACTGTAAACATGAATGATAAAGAATTCATTATTCTCAGAATTACACCTTAGGAATGAAATTGGGTGGGAGTTAAGATAGTTGGCAGCAGATCTTTGAAGCAATAGAACACTTGGGGTTTATAAGCAAAAAGTTCAGGGTGGCTTAACTTTGGATCTCATATCTACATCTATACAAGCAAGATTAGAAACTTCAAACATCGACACAAAATTTTTAAATATCTCAGTGCCAGTTACCTGAATACCCATTCTCTGAGAGCAAATACACCCTTAGTTTTGCCCCTTTTCCCTTATAAATTGGACTTCTTATAATTTTGTTCCCATGTGGTATTTTTCAGTTCCCAGGGTTTGTTTCCTGCCTATATTTTCTTTGGAATTTTAAAATAACAATCAACCTCCTCTGTAATAGATTCAAGTAACAGCATCACTGAAAAAGTCAAGAATAATATTTTTTTAATATTCCAGAATGAAGCAATATTTAAGAAGTAAACATTGACCACTTCAGGATAGATACAACCATCAGGCTCAAAGAAAGACCCTGAGATTCATTTCTTGTCCTTGTAGAGAGGAGAGGTAATGGCGGCTGTGTCTTTATGTAAGTGCTCCTGCGGAAGTTTATTTGCTCAGGTCTTAAGATGACACAGCATTTGCCATGAAGGCACTCGCAGCATGACTTTGTTCTGTCCGAGGTGTTTTACCTTTGCAGGTCTTGCTCCCATTGGTACCCACTGAATGATGGATTTTTAATCCACACAGAGATTTTTCATATATCAGAAGACAATTTTAAAAAGCTTGGAGATACCTATATAAATTTCACACTCTTCAAGGACATCTCAAATTCCCTAGAGGGCTGTTTCACTTCCTCTTTTCATTGTACATGGCCTAAGAAAATATTGAGCACTGTTATGCTTGGCCTTTCATCTTTAGGAAGGGAGGATTCAGGAAATCCTCTGGGATGGTTCGCTGAGGTTGGCCTGATGACAAATGTCTTCAGAAAATCACATCAAGAGTTGGTTATACAGTCAAGCATGTTAGTCAGCTTGCCATTGCTGTGACAAAATACCTGAGAAAAGTGACTTAAAGGAGGAAGAATTTATTTTGGCTCTCAGTTTCAGAGGTTTCTAGTCCATGGTCAGTTAGGTTCATTTTTCTGGGGCCTGTGACAGGCAGGACATCATGGCAAGGAGCATTGGTAGAGAAAATCTGCTCAACTCATGGCTGCAAGGAAGGAAGCAGAGAGAAAGGGAATGGGGTCTCAATATCCCCTTCAAAGACATGACCCCAGTGAGCTAACCTCCCTCCAGTTAGCCCCACCTCTTAAAGTTTCGAACACCTCCCAATAGCACCACAGGCTGGCAACAAAGCCTTCAACAGCTGGCTATTGGAGGACATTTAAGATCCAAACTGTAATACCAAGTCAATCCATCATTCAACAATTGTGAATCATGTACCCACTGTGCAAGGCACCGAGCCCAGAGTGAGACAGAAGCAAGGATATATGAGACTCAGCCCCTAAGGGTAGTGAGGGACGGTTAATGGGCAGCCATGATATCAGGCTACAGGTAATGAAAGGCTTAAAAATGTGCAAAATAAGAGAGGTAGGAACACATTTCTGTGAGAGTTCAGAAATTTCCATGGATGTGGTGATATTTGAGTTAGAACTTGAAAATGGGTCACATTTCAACAGGTGAAAGGGGTGGTGAGCACTTTAAAGACAAAGGTGATCAACAAAGAGGCACAGAGCTTGGGATGTGTTAAGGAAAGATGAACAATCATGCCTGGCTGTACCACAGCAAATCAATAGAGAAGATCTGGAAAGTGAGTTGGAGATAGATCACGAATGAGATTATAAGAGCAATGAAAAGAAATCTGGATTTTCCAAAGACTATGTCAATCGACAGACTCTTGTAACAAGTCCAGGCAAGTGTTAATGTATGTTTTCTAGATATAGAGTAAGTGGCATCTTAGCAGCATGCACAGAATTTGGCGTTTCAATATGCGTGTTGTTTGTCCCCCAAAGGTTCATGTGTTTGCAGTGAGGTAATGCTCGGCAGTGGTGTGGAACCTGCAGTAGGTGGAGCCTCCTGGGAAGTAATTAGACCATTTAGAGCACTGCCCTCAGAAGGGATTGAGGTCATTCTTCTGGGACTCTTGAGCTAGTTCTTGCAAAAGAGTTGTTATAGAAGAGCAAGTCTGGCCCCTCTACAGTCTCTCTCTCTCTCTCTCTCTCTAACTCACACCATGATCTCTCCCTTTCACACACACTCCTGCCATGATGTCATTTACCATATCATTCTGTCAGAGGAACCCTAACAAGAGCAAGCATCATACTGTTTGGCCTTTCAGCTGCATAAGCCTGTTTTCTTTATAAGTTCCTGAACTCCAGATTTTTGTCATAGTAACAGAAAATGGACTAATACAGTTGGAGACTAATAAAATATAGAACATGAAGTAAGGAAAGAGGCAAAGTTCACTCCTGGGTACCAAGGTTAACATGTAGAATAGAAATGGGAATATTTTTAAAAGGCCTATTTAGGAGAAAGACTATGGGTTAAGTTTGTAAAAGAATGATGTTGAACATCTCTGCTTATCCAAAAATTAACTCAGGCAGCAGGTAGAAGTATACAATTAGAGTCTGAAAAGAAGTCAGAACTACAGATTATAGATTTGGGGTCCATTTATATACCAATGATGTCTTAAAACCTCTTGAACTTCTAAATAATAAGTTGCAAACAAAATTAAATAATGAGATGTTCTGGGAAATAAAAGGAAACCCCAAAGAATAAAATATAGGTGGGGGAAAAAACAGAAAGAAAAGAAAAATAGAAAACCATAGACAAGCCAAGGACAGAATATTGAAGATATCCATCTAGACAAAGATAGTATTGCAGAAGTAAGATGGAAAGTATAAGAGAATTCAAGAAGAGAAGTTAACAGGAGACAAGGGAGGGCTCATGATTATGGTGCAACATTTGTCATTTGATAGTGAGGAAGATATTTGGAGAAAATTAACAAACTACAAAATTAAACAGAAAATAGTATTGTTATTGTCTGAACGTTTGGGTCCCCTACAAATTCATTTGTTGAAATTCTTACCCCCATATTTAGAGCATTATGAGGTGGAACCTTTGGGAGATAATGAGGTCATGAGGGAGAAGCCCTAATGAATGAGATTAGTGCCTTTATAAAAAAAAAAAAAAAAAAAAAAAAACCCTTCACCCTTTCCACCTTCTGTGGTAATAACAGAAGAGATGCTGGTGTAAGAATCAGGTCCTTATGAGGCATGAAATTTGGTATTTCCTAGTCTCCAAGGAAAAAATTTCTGTTGTTTAGAAGCTACCTGATAGATTTTTGCACTTTCAAAACTTCTGAGCAACGTAGGAAATTTTGCTAATCACTTTTGTTTTCAAAGTTTCTAACTTAAATACTCATTTTTGGAAAACTCACTATGAAAAAATCAGTAAAGAGAATAGGCTAATTATCATTTAGAGTATAATTAATGCATCTTATAATTAATTAATGGCAACTAACTTCAATGAGACTTTCAAATTTCTACATCATTTGTAGGTGGACCAGTTTTATACAACCACCTCATATTAAAAAGGAAAAAGTTTAAAAAGAGAAAAATGTAAAGGTCAGCTTTAATTTTCATAAGTACAAAAAAACTCAGACAACTTTTTACAAAATTCAAAGGTTAAATAAAGGAATTGAGAAGGGAAAAGGTGTGTCCAGGGCACTCAGTTTAAACTCCACATTAAATTTACCCAAGAGATAGGTTGTAAAACTGAGTGCAAATCTTTTTCACCAATAACAAATTTACCTTTTATTTAATTTCTTCTTTTTTTTCTAAATATATATTATATGAAAAAATCTTTCCTTGTACATAATTTAAACTCTAATTTCTAGGAGGAAAAAACTGCAAATCTAGCAAATTGTCTTCTTTTTTATTTTCTAAGTATCTTAAATATAAAGGCTGTTTCATTTGGCTCACTGGGAAGCCCATTTACTAAGGTAACTATTTTTAGTTAGAAGAAGATAGTTCTATGATTGCTTTGAAGGGTAGTCTTGATGGTACTGATCAAATACATAATTATGCAAATGTAAGAGCTCTCACTCAAAGTTAACACAGTGCCAGACGAAGGTGAATGAGGAAACTCTGCCAGGGCATGGAAATTCGTTATAACTATTTTCTTTTTAAAAATTTATTTAACCATAAACTTTATTTTCTTTGAATAGAAAGACCTTATTGTAACCTTATATTTGTAGTATTTCTTTTTAATTTTAGGGCTTTTCAAAGAACTCATAATTAACTTGATTTTTTAAAAATCCTGTATGATGAGCAAAATAGAAGTTATAGAGGCTATAATTCTCATTTCACAGTGACTCTTCAGAACATGCAGTGACCATCTGGATCCATTGCAGGTGGCAGCTGCACACTGCCTTTCAAGACAGGCAGGTAGGTGATACTTGTGATTGGTACCTGTGTTCCATGGTGAAATGTAAGCTCCCTCTAGGGTCTGTTGTTCACTGCTGCAATCTCTGTATCAAGAACCTGACCTGGCATATAATAGCTACTTAATAATCATTTTTTAATTGATGAATAAACCATGACATATTCAAAAGGAATGGATAAACATCACAACAATAGCAGCACTTGAGAGAAGAGAACAGGAACTGAATTGTGGAGAATATGAAAAACTTTCAACAGCATTATGAAGACTGTGCCCCTTTATTCTTAGAATAGTTTATGGAGGTCACATATTTCATTTCGTTTGGCTTTACTGAGGTATAACTGACATGCAAAAAACTGCCTGCATTTCATGTATACATTTTAATCAGTTTGGAGATATGCAGGCACCCATGATATCATCACCACACCCAAGGTCTTAATCATCACCATCATCTCCAGATATTTCTTTCTGTTCTGTATAATCACCCATTTCAAATGTGCAATTCAATGATTTTATAGTAGTGTGTAACCAAACCATGATACAATTTTAGATCATTTCTATCATTCCCAAAAGATGTTCACATCCATTTTCAGAATACCCCGTTCCCACCTTTAGTCCTAGGCAACAATTAATCTACCTTCTGCTAGAGTGAGTTGCCTTTTTTGGACAATCTCTCATTGAGGTCTTTTGTGTGAGACTTCTTTAGGAAAGTCTTTTGTGTCAGCCTTCTTTCACTTAGAAAAATCTTTTGGGATTCTGTTTAAATGCAAAATAATATTCCATTGTTTTGATATACCATGTTCCATTTATCCATTCACCAGCTAATGGATATTGGGTTTGTTTCCATTTCCATAACCAAAGGGTTCATTTCTAGATCTCAGTTCAGCTCTAGTGATGTAAATGAAAGACTCTGTTCCTGCCTGCATCACACTTAGTCATTTTTGTATTCATTCATTCAATACTTATTTTCAAACCTCTATTAAACACCAGACATTGTGCCGTGCAATGAGGTTGAATAAATGATGTGTCTTCATCTTAAAGTAGGGCGAAAAGTAAGGTAAGAAGCTGATAAAATCTACTTTGAAAATAATGAAGGTGCTAACTTCTAGGCCTAGTTTATTACTCAGAAGACACACAAAAATTACAAGGCAAGACCCTAATTGTTAAAACTGTGTGCAATAATATTTCCCTTGGGGTTAATGTTTGTGATCTCTTGTAACAAGTTTACAGTACCCCCAATCTCTGTACTTGTCTGTAGTGGACAGCATGGGAGGCCACTGCTGGAGAATTTGCTTTCCTCCATAACCAGGCAGGGTTGCGGACTGGAGGAGGAGCGTGTGAGGGGTGGAATCCTGAGAGCTGCAGTGTGGCAGCTAGCGAAAAGAGAGGAGGAGCTGGCTGAGGCACCATGACCTGGTACCACAAACAAAGCCGAGTAAGTAAAGCCCACCTAGCCTGAGAAGAGGCTCCTAGACCTGGCAGATGGAGAACTTCTGGCAAGTTCTCCTGCTGAGCCCCCTTCACTAGGGGTAGCCCAGATCTGAGAGTGGAGATCCATGGTTAGCTTTTTACCTTGTTTTGAAAGGTAATAAAGTGTCAAATCCTGACATTTATACTAGGTGACCTTGGAGTGTGACTTAGCCTCTTGGTGCCTTAGTCTGTATTATAAACCATGTCTAAATATAATATAAACCATTTATAAATATATATATTTTATAAATATATATACATATAAACAAATATATATAAATGGTTTATACTATAATTTTATCTACTTATCTACATGCAACTTTCAATGTCTAGGAGGTATAACACAACTATATTTAGAGATAGTTGGAAATATATCCTGGGAAGCAACGAAGTCTAGACATAAATTTAGGAGAAAATCACAAATATAACATCATCAATTGGTAGGTAAAAAGCAAAAAAAAATACTAGTGAACAAAATGTGTCCAATGAGTTAAAAGTGTAAGACACAGGGCAACATATACAAAAAAACAAGAAAAAACAAGTTTTGGGGAAGAATGAGGTTATCCACATTTAACCTGACCATAACTCCCAATTTTTCTTATACAATTTCATTTCATCTAAAAAAAAGGTCCTAATGCTAGTGTTAAATCATATGGCTACACTATCTCAGAGTCTGAGAAGAGGGGAACTGAGACAAAGTTTTTTGCCCATGGACCCATCAGAGAAAGCAGGGTTGGCAGAGGGTTGAGGACAAAGTCATATCAAAAGGGGTAAGGAGAGAATTATAGGCAGAGAGTGCAGGTGTTAATTTTGAGACGTTTCAAGACAAGGGGAAGGAGATAGGACAATAAAAATACAAATTGAAATGCAGGAGACCCATTTAAATTTGAAATATTTGTAACATGCTTATACTAAAATATTATTTATAAAAGACTCAAATTTAGCTAAGTATCTTATGTTTTCTCCTGACAACTCTAGAATGAGGGACAAAAAATGGTAACTCTAAAAATTGTACAAATTAAGGAAGATTTTATAAAGATTTGAATTATGAAATTATATTGTATCTGACTGTGTAGTAGGCTGATATATTTGACTTCATGGAAATGTTATAGGCCAGGCTATATGGGCAATGACTAAACAGACTTCATGTTACCCTGAGACTCTGTGTTATGTAGGAAACACTTCTCCCATGGGAACACCCTGCCTCTCTACCCATCATCAGTTGCTTAGCATGACATGTTTGGCAACACAAAATGGCAATTCTTGTATAATGAAAAATTGTTCTATTTTTGATTCTTATTTTCCTAAACAATGTACCATGTCAACAGTGAGGTCAACAGTGATTGTCTAGATGTTAGTAACCATTTTTTAATTTGTACCTAAGTAAGGTCATTTTGACCCACTTCTGTTTATGATTTTAGATCTCATGATGTTAGTTTGTAATTTTAAATCTAGCAACAGACATTTATGATTGATGTACTGACTTATGGTATAAAAACCCCTACAACCCTATGGTCTGAGCTGTTCTCCCAATAGCCATTTTTGGGGCATTGTGTGAGATAGTTGGTCAGCTAATAAAGACTCTTAAATTTGGACTTCTCAGTGGTGATCTGTCTGTTCTTAAGTTGTGCCCCATAACAACCAATCCCAAAGATGGATTATTTTTATTTTTATTTTTTATTTTTTTTAAATTTTGCTGGTGAGTGATATCAAAGGATCAAAAGCCTGGTTTTAAAAAAAGAAGACTTTAA
Source organism: Sciurus carolinensis (assembly GCF_902686445.1). NCBI lineage: Eukaryota > Metazoa > Chordata > Mammalia > Rodentia > Sciuridae > Sciurus > Sciurus carolinensis. Next base: position 69,311,628 of record NC_062224.1, read on the forward strand.
GGCCGAACTGACTGAATTTAGATTTTATTTATTTAGGTACTGGGGATTAAACTGAGCAACATCTCAGTCTTTGTTGAGGCTAGTCTTGAACTTGCAATCCTTCTGCCTCAGCCTCCCAAGTTGCTGGGATCACAGGCATGGGCCACCATGCCTGGCTCTAGATTTGAATTCTGACATTGCCATTTTCTAGCTGTGTAAGCTAAGGCAAGTCACTACACCTCTCCATGACTCAGTTTTGTACTATTTTTTATGATTAAAGGAGGTGATTTTTAAGATACTTAAAACATTGTGAGTATATAAAACTGAGAACATAGTTGGTGAAACAAATGTTAGATAAAAATATTAAACTTTTTACTCATAAAGCAATGTTGATACTATTTCCAAAACACTAGTGCTCCCTTTCAAGAAGCATATATTCCTGTCTTCCAAGAGTAATCATATTATAGTATATCCACTATCCAAACTTTCACTGGAAATAATATCATGGCATTTCTAGATAAGTGGATGGAATTGGAGATTATCATGCTAAGTGAAATAAGCCAATCCCAAAACCCAAAGGCTGAATTTTTTCCCTCGTAAGTGGATGATGATATATAATGGGGATGGGAGGAGGGGGGTGAGAGAAGAATGGAGAAACTTTAGATTACATAGAGAAATGAGGTGGGGCTGTAAGAAAAATGGTGGAATGAGACAGTCATCATTATGTACCTATGTACCTGTGTGATTACATGACTGGTGTGAATCTACATCGTGCACAACCATAGAAATGAAAAGTTGTACCCCATTTGTGTATAATGAATCAAAATGCAGTCTGTAAAAATTAAAAAAGAAAATAATCAGCAAGATCAAAGAATATTTTAAAATTCACACAACTGCAAAAGGGGTCAACTATACCTTACCAAAGTGCACACTCCGTGTTGAAAACAAATAATGCCAAATGACACGTACTTTTCATGCTTAAAAAAAGTTAATTCCTGACCTTTGTCTAGTGAAATTTAATGACATAATTAGGAAAAAAGCTATAAGGTAGATGTGAAGTTGAACATACCTGTCTTCTGGTGAGTCCTCCCCACTGTACAAAGAGCTCAAAGCCCTTGAAGATAGACTAAGGAGTTCTGCAACATGCCTTTGATGGCAGCACTGAATTAAAAGCCAATCTGTAAAATGCCAAATTAGAAAGCCCAAACAAGATAAGTAATTATGGGAATAATAAGCAGAATGGACTAGAAATTCTCAAAGTATTTTGAAAATATTCTGACCCTCAGAACACACTATCCATCCTATTTAAAAAAAAAAAATCTTTGTTATGTTCCTTATAAAACCTGCTAGAGGAAAGTTTGCTTTTCTGATTGATCTTACATACTTCCTTGAACTGATGAGAACTGTAGATTTTCTCTTTTTACCTTGGTGTCCAGGAAACTCAAAACTGAATTTAATGACTCTTTGCTACATGGACCTCCACTTTATTAATAGATCCACACTTTAAATTTTCAAAACCAAATAATTATCTTATCTCTGCTTTTTCTTTTTTATTGTAAGATGACTTTGCTTTTAAAAAAAACCCTGAGTATAGTTTTTTTTTTAAACAAAAGATTTCTAAGGTACCCATACATTAATTTCTCTGCCTCTCCATCCTCACACAAACTTACTACTATCCCAAGCTTAAATCCAGGGTTACTTTAAAAAAAGAAGTCAATAGAGAGAATCATATTTAAAAACAGGATTTTGTTTTTAACATCCTTAGGAATTAGTAAGATCATTATTTTGTTTATTTTTTTAAATACAGTTAAGTGCTAATGAAGAATCAGTAAAAAGAGTTTAAAGACAGCATCAGTATATAAAAATTTATAATATGGAATTCTAAATTCAATATTGTAATATAACTTGAGAAAGTTCTCTTTAGGGAGAATTAGGAACTATTGAAATAATGCAAACCATTTTCATTTTTCTTTTTGTTTGCAAATTGTATATAATTCTTGTGGTAGCAATTAGCTTAAAATATAAATCATGGCAGAATAAGAAAGATTGAGTTCAACTCCTATGGAAACCATACCAACAGACCAACTGCTTTATAATGGGTTTATTACAGTATGATATGATTTCAGAATAGATAAATTAAAGATTATAAATATAGTAAGTATTATATCTAATGTATAATATAATAAATATATAATTATAATTATGCAATTAAAAACAGAATGAAAGTGGCATTACATGGTAAGAGAATTTTATAAACTTTATCTGAGAACCAGAAATATGCTAGGACTTACCTGGGAGATGCCAATTCCTTAAAGCCTGAGATGTGTGATTCTGGTGCACAAACAGGCAGAGAACTGGAAATCAGACCACAGCAATTCTGGACATCCTAAGGAAATAATCAGAAATGGAGAAAACAAGTAGGCATAAAGATGTTCATCACTGTAGTATTTGTAATAGAAAATTTGGCAATTGTTAAGTAAACATGTTTTTTTATGAATGGGTTGACATACAATTTTCCCACCCTTGCCTGATTGACTATTTATAATTATGAATATAGAAAATTAAGGACCAAGGGATTTCTCATAACATTGAGAGTCCTCTAGGTTGTGGTTTCTATAGGAGTAGAGACTTTTATCTCTCTGAACAGCTGCTTTAACCCCAGCTACCTAAAGAGTGTGTGACACATAATATGTGCCCATTAAATCCTTGTGGAATAGAAGAATGAATAAACAAGTTAAAAACAGTATACAAATCACACATAAACTAATAGCTCAATTTAAAAAATCATCAAAATTTTAAGGAAATATATTATGTGTTTTTTATTCAGAAAAAAATAAAAGCCAAATAAAAATATTTTAAGTTAGAATCTATGATTAAGGCATCTGTTAAACTATTATGATGAGTGGTGAGATGATTCAGAAAATTTTGGCTATGGAAATAGTGGCCTCCTGAAAACATTTACTCTGCATCCTCTCCTAGATCAGAGAGGCTGGGAAGATTGAGTGTTGGCAGCAAAATGTGGGAGATGGGACTGAAAGGGACACAGAAAGACCTTATGTATCCCTGCAGCACCTGCAATTGCCACCTTCTCCCAGCCGCCCATAAAAACATCAGAGAGATTTAATCCCAGTCTTGACACTTAGCTGTGCTTCTAGCTGCTGTAGAGGGCACTCTGGCTCTGTGTGCTTGTCCCCCAGCAAAGGAGGCCTGTTGGGTACATGAGGTGTTCACAAATGCTTGATGATTGACTGGTTGATTGGAAAGAGGAAGATATGAGTCTGGAGGACAGACTGTCAGTCCCAGATGGTCTCCTAAGGAAGAACAGGAGGCCATCTAGGAATCTCTGCCCCAGAAAAACCGCAGGCTGTCAATTACATGCATCAAGCAATGCTGAGAAGAGGCACAGTGGAAGCAAAACAGAACTAAAACATTACTCTCGAAGGTATGGCTTTCGCGGTATCTTCGTTTCTCCTTTCCCAATTTGTAGGACATTCCCAGAAGTGCTTGAGTCCACACACAGCTCCCCAAGAGCCTCCACATCGCCTCGTGTTTTAGATGTGCGTGAAGTCAAAACAAATTGGTTTCATGATTCTATTTGTTTTCCCCCCAAGCACTGAGCGTTCAATAATTTTTCCTCTCTCTCTCAAAAAAAAGTTTATTTGCTATCAAAGAGGAAATGTGGGTCTTTGTTATTAATGTTGTAGAAATACAAATATGTCCACCTCAGAAAGGAGTCTTCATTAACTCCCACAGCCCAGAAAAATTAAGGCACACCTCCTCAGGATCCGTGCTTGCTGTCAACTAAATTGCAAGGGACTAGTTGAGTTGCTGAGGTCCATAATGCTGATAGAGCGGTTTCCACGTGAATGAAGGATAAACAGCAATTAATTTCAGCCTATAAATAATTGTTTGAGGCCCACATTGAAAGAGGAACAATTACTTTTCCATTTTTCCTGCCAAATGGGCTGATAAGAGAAAACAGGGAGGCGGCCACGTAGATCAGTCTTAATTTTATCTTCCCCATTAAGAAGCAGCCATTAAGACCATCTTCAGCTCATTTCATCCTCCTCTTGTTTCACTTTTTCAATTTGCACAAAAGCGGGGAGTTTGCTCGTCATAAAATTTCACTTTGGCCAACCTATCATTTGCATCTGGACCAATAAATAGCAATTAGCATAAACATTTAAATCAGGAACTGGAACAAATTCTTGTTCCCCCAGCAAGCTATTAAATTACAGTATTTTACTATATATAAGAAGAACTAAACAAAAGATCTGTTGGGCATTATTATCCTCTTCCAAATAGGACATGGTTCAAAGAGAAATAATAACTCCAAACCCACAAACTTCTAGCTCAGATTGAGGGTGTCTGCCTTTTTGGTGTTACCTATCCAAACAATGATTCTTGACCACTATTTAAGTTCTCACTATTTAACTCAGTTCTGTGAAATATGAAAATCCCATTAAAGACCTCCTTGCCTATATGTTCTATATTCTTATTAAATGATGTATCTACAGGAGTCATTGTTCTTAAAGGCAGAAATGTAACCCCAAACTTGCCTTTATCTAAACCTAGTTACATTTTTGGCCCATGCTCCCTCCTGACATGTCAGAGGGCTACAATGAGGCTTTACAGATAAATATGAAGAGGGAAAGTACAGAGACATGTTCCAGGTGACTTGTCCCCAAACCAAATATTAAGGCTGGCTCCTCCTTTTCCCTTTAAGCTCCTTTTATTGTCAACTGAAACTTAGTTCATTATTTATCTATGGCTCATTGAAAGTCAAGGTGCTTCTTTTGATTAGGCCCTAATTAATTTTGGCTGGAAACCCAGAGTGGAACAGAGTGGTTTTGATGTTTTCTATGGGAGCTCTCATGGGAAAGGTTTGGATTTACTGGAGAAACACCAGTTACTACTTCTAGTTTGCATATGTGTGAAATGTTTATTTGCAATTATAGGTGCTAGTGAGAAAACAATGCAAGTTTCAATCAATTGTTGGTAGGTTTTTAGTAAATTATCTTTTATTTTTTTCTACAAGGCATTAAAAAGTGGAGGGGAAGTTGATTGACTGAGTTATAAGGAATTAGAACCTGGGCAACCTGGGGTCAACTAAATCATAAGAGCAATGCTTTCACTATCTCAGATATTAGCAAAATGTTAACTGGCATTACTTCTTCTTGTAGGATATCAAAAACAACTCAACTCCCAGCTATGAGGCTACAATCAGTCAGTTTAGTTATGTGAATATGTATTTGCCCCTTTATTCTTATCTCCAGACCTGTCCCTTTCCACCCTTTCTAAACTATTTACTGCTCCTCGTTGCCATCATACTTATAGTTAGACCTAGGGGGGAAAAAAACTAGAGAGAAAAGGGAAGAGGCTCAAAGTAGATACATTTAAACTTAGATTCTGCCCCAATGTTCAAGAGAATGAGCAGGACTAAAGACAACCAAATTCAAAGTAGATGAAAAGAATATCTTCCCAAAATAGATGGTAAAGTAGATGCACATAAGCACAAGCATTTATTGACTGCTGCTGTGTACCAGTTCTTGGTGAACCAACCAAATGGAAAGACTGTGGTCTTCTTGCTTCAAATTGTGGGGTAGATAATGTAACATGGTAAATTAGAAATATTGTTAAGGGGTTGGGGGGATAGCTCAGTAGGTAGAGTGCTTACCTTGTAAGCACAAGGCCCTGGGTTTGATCCCCAGCACCCAAAAAAAAAAAAAAAAAAGAAATATTGTTAAGCTATGAATCAAAAGATTCAAAGCACTAATAATTATATCCATTTGCAAAAACACATAAACTCTCTACACTGTAATCTAATGTTTATTACCATTATGTTATATTACACTATTTCTATTCTTCAAATAATTTTTCATTTGGCTAGAGTTTAACTTGAAGATATTTTTTTCCCAGGCAGGAAGCAAAAATGATATATTTTTGAGTTTGTATTTAGCTGCAGTCTTCTTGATTTGTTTTAGCACGTGAGTGATGACATGGTATTTAATTCTTAGGCTGCAACACGTTTCCCTGTCTTCTTTGGGGGCTAAGTGTGTAGAAGAAAAGTCTGAGACAAGTTCTTTTATGGATAACCTGTCTTTTGTACTTGAATTCTTCTAGTTATCTTACTTCTTAAAGATTAAAGTTTTTCTATTAGATTGGTTTCTTTTCACTTAGTCTACGTTGGCCCTATGATAGAGCCTGCACAGCTCCATCAGCCGGCCCACTGTCCTCTGGCTGTTGCGGAACAGGAACTCAGGGTGGGGCTCTGAGGCCTCTGCTCCAGGAATCACAGTTTGTCATAGGACATGTCCCATTTGCTTGCAAAATTCCTCCAGTTTTTCACCGTCGGGTGACATGGATCCAGCTTTATCCTGATCACATCTAGTAAGCCTGATCATTGAGCAAGTCACTGATGGTGGCCCGGTGCGAGCAGGAGGAGCAAGTACAGTCTTCTCTACAGGACTGGTCCTTAGTGACACCTGAAAGAGGCTCTCCAGTGCTGTCCGGAAGGCTGTTTTCTTCTCCCTGGTCTTGTTCATCAGGATTTGGCGGGCTGTTCAAAGTGACTGCGTCACACTCTTCAACTTTAGGAAGTCCCGTATCTTGAATGGGATATTTGTCTGACTCATGAAAAGATAAAGTGCTGGGGTCCGTGTCTTCCACTGGCTCCTTTGCCTGTGATCTGCATGCAGAGGGTCGTCGGAGAAGACATGGGGGCGGCTAGAGGGCGGACCAGCGCCCCAGCAGGGTCTGGCGACCTCCGGAGCCCAGAGGAGAGCGGCACCGTAGGGCCAGGACATCTGGCTGCCCTGCGCGCCTGGAGCAGACTCAGCGCCCCGCGGCTCCGAGCCCCGCTCCAGCGCCCGTGCAGCCTCCTCCTGGCCTCTGCGATCCTTCTTAGCGCTCACTTCCTGCTCTGGCCCAGATTTTTTTCTATTACAACTATGATTAGTTCCATATTTTTATTCTTCTGTATTTCTCTGGAATACAATTAATTATTTAGTTAGCTCTGCAAATGTTAATTGAACACCCACCGTGTGCCAAACCCTGTATTAGGAATATGGTGGCAGGGTGGTTAGAACAGTGAACAGGGAGAAAGCGTTGCTTCCTCCATGCTTTTATAAGTTCGACCAACAAAGTGATTCATAACAGTTGAGGAAAAATACAGGATTCTAACTCATAGGAAGATGCACGTTTGTAACACAGGTGTTCATTCTTTATTCTCTGTCTGCCATCTTATTTTGGCAGACAGAGAATATTATATCTTTGTCAATATTCTCTGCATTTTATACTACTCTTCCAAGTTTTTCTTTCTCAGTGTTCTTCAGAGTTTCTAAAGATCCATTTCTGCTGTCTAGCTGCTTCCAGTGAAAACTTCAATTCTACTCCTATTTTGTGTTTTATAGATTCTTTTCTTATTATTAAGGAATCTCCCATCTCCTTTTCCTCACGTCCCTCCCTTTATCTATTCCATATACAGCTACTTTTTCCTTTTCTATTGAGACTATATCTTCAGGAATCTTTTTTCCCTCAACTCTAAAAATACTAAGGCGTATTCACATATCATCAAGTTCACCATTATAAATCATAAAATCTGGTAGTTTTTAGTGTTTTCTTAGAGTTGTGCCCCCATCATCACCATCTAGAACTAATTCCAGAACACTTTATTTTCTTCACCCCAACAGGAAACCCCATACCTGTGAGCAGTTACTCCCCATTCCCAAGCCACCCACAACATCTGGAACCCACTCATTTACTCTCTCTCTCTCTCTGGATTTGTCTATTCTGGACATTTTATATACTTAGATTCATACAGTAAGTGATCTCTTGTGTCTTATTTTACTAATATAATATTTTCAAAATTCATCCATAATATAACATGAATCAGTATCTCATTCATATTTATAGCCAAATAATATTTCACTAAAGGTATATGCCACAGTTTTTTTCTCTTTTTATCACTTGAGCAGCATCTGGGTTGTTCCCAATTTGTAGTTACTTTGAATATGATGCTGTCAATATTTGGGTACCAGTTTTTATGTGAACATATATTTCAGTTCTCCTAGATATATCCCTAGGAGTGGAATGATAATTCCATTTTTAAGGTTGTTAGAAACTACCAGGATATTTACACAGCAGTTGCACTATTTTACATTCTAATCAGCAATAATTCTTTGCTCATATTTGTTGTTTTCTTTTCTCTTTTTAGAATTTTATCCATTTTAGTGGGTGTCAAGTGGTTTCCCATTGTAGTGTTGATGTGTGTATTCCTACTAATTAATAATGCGAGCATCTTTGCATATGTTTTTTGCCAATTTGTGTATCTTCTTTGGAGGAATTTCTATTCATATTCATTGTAAAAATTTTAATTGGGTGTTTATATTGTTCCACTATAATGATTCTTATATATTCTAAGCATCAGAACTTTATCAGATATGTGATTTACAAATACTTTCTCTCATTCCATGGTTTGTATTTGCATCTTGTTGATACTGTCTTTTGATGCCCAAACATTTTTAATTTAGATGAAGTCAAATTTATATACTTTTTCTTTGGTTACTTGTGCTTTTGGTGTCATATTTAATTGCCTAATCCAAGATCATGAATGTATATACTTTCTTCTGAGTTTTATAGTTTTAGTTCTTACATTTAGTTTTGTGATGCATTTTTCAGTTAATTTTTGCATATGATGTGAAATAGGGGTTCAGGTTCATTCTTTTGCAAATAGATACATCACTTGCTACAAAGACTATTTTCTTCCAGGGGAGTGGTCTTGGAATCCTGTTGAAATCAGTTGACCATAGTTGTGTGGGTCTGTTTCTGGATTCTGTTCTCTTTCATTGATTTGTATGTCTATTCTCATGCCAGACTATATTATCTCCTTTACTTTAGCTTTGCAGCAAGTTTTGAAATTGGGAAGTGTGAATCCTCCTTTTTCAACATTGTTCTCCTTTGGGATCTTTGTATTATAAGAATTTCAGGATAAGTTTGTCCATTATTGAAGTAAAGAGAATTGGAATTTTAATAGTTATTGCATTGCCCTGAAAATTAATTTGGGCAGTATTATACTCTTAACATATTGATTCTTCAAATCCATGAACAAAGGATATTGTTCCATTTATTTCTATCTTTAATTTCTTCCAGCAATGTTTTGTACTTTTCAGTTTGCCACTCTTTTTTGGGTAAATGCATTCCTAATTATTTTATTCTATTATAAATGGCCCCAACTTTTTGTTGGAACATTTTAAAATTAGCAAAAAGTTGACATTTTTATAAATTTTCATTCTCCCATTTTCCTTTTCCCCAGTTTCTCTCCCATTCTCTTTTACCACTTTGGAAACTTTCTAAATTAAAAAAAAACTGAATTATAAATCAATATTTTTGATGAATACTTTTATATTATTTGAGGACTGCTAATTTTATAAAGAATTGCTACTCCACATTTTTTTTATGATACAGGGGCTATTTCCCCTGAATATTATCATTTTTGATGCTGATTATAATCCTTTGGGCATGAAAGACAAGGGTAGCTTAATAACACCTCCAACTGCCAAAATGAAGACAAACTGGTTTTAATCCAATGTCATGCACCTTCTGTCAAGACTAAAATAACAGATAGGAAGCCCTCTATGGAACTTGACTGATGCCATTTAATTACGATTACAGTATTTTATGGGAACACAAAGGACAAATAAAACTTGTTTGGGAAAAATTTTTGTTTACTCATTCATTCATTTAATAAACACATTTTGAAAGTCTGTTGTTACCAGACATGGTGCCAGTTACTAGGGGTATAGTTATGAGCAAATAGACCTGGTCCCTACCCTGATGAAAGTTATGGGTTAATGTGATTACAGACCATGAACAAATAAACAACACACATACACATAGTTCTCTCTCTCTCTCTCTCTCTCTCTCTCTCTCTCTCTATATATATATATATATATATATATATATATGTGTGTGTGTGTGTGTGTGTGTGTGTGTATGTATATATATATATGTATATATATATGTATATGTGTATCACATATAGAGATAGATGGATAGACACATGTTATTCTCATATCTAAAAGTCTCAGAAAAGAGAAAGTATTTTCTTAATTCCTTTAGCAGTAAAACCCAATCTGTTTTAGTATAAAGACTTACTTATTTAGTTATCCATCCATTCATCCCTCTTGGTGGGAATATTTATATTTCACTGTAGAAGTATCAATGTGTTTGTTTATAAGCTTCTATCTCAGATTCTTGAATATTATGCATGCGCCACATATCATTTTTCTAAATGAAAATAAAAATAGAATAAAAATCCAGATTCTGAAATACATCTAACATCAATAGTTTAGGTAAGGGTAACAGGAGAGCACACTTGGAATAGGAGATATTTAAGTGACAAGTATTATGTAGGGAACTATCAGGATGCCATGATAGCAAACAGTGAGGGAGTCGTTGGTGGAGGAGCAATTGAATTCATTTAAGAACAAGTCCTCTCAAGTTGGAATATATAGGCTGAGACCTGAGAAAGGGAAGGATACCAGCCATAGAAGGTTGAGGTGGGAGGACAGGGCCGGAAGAGTATTTCCAGTAAAGGGAAAATAATTGCAAATTCTCTGATGAGTGGAAAGAAGGCCTTAAGGGGATGGAATGCAGTAACTCTTGCTATTTTGGAAAAGTGGGAAAGGATTTCTTAATTCAACCATAAATGTAAGTCTGTCTGCCCTCCCCCCCCAGCTCTTTAGATGAGTGTGTCCCATTTCCAGACATTAGGTTAATATATGCAGGCTGAACACAAAGGCCCTTCCCTTTCCACAGATGTGTTCTGGAATAGAGACTTACCTGAGTGGTTGGAGAAATCTTAGTAGTTTATAAATATGGCACTCTGCCTGCATCTCCTGTCAGTCTCCCTGAAAAGCAGGAAGTGCAACTCCTACTAAAGGTGAGCCTTATAAAAATGACTTGATTAACAGCTGAAATATTCCTTTAGATCAAATTTTGCCACCATATGTAGAAAACTTCCTTCACGGTCCCCATTCTCAGCCCCCTTCCATAAACAGAGTTATTTTGTTGAATACTAACAGGACGATTGTTTGTTTTGAATGGAATTCAGACAAGTAGTTCTGATTCCAGAATGAAATAAAAACTAGTAATCAACAGGGAAACCCTTTTATTTGTATATATAGAGAGGTGCCAAATGCCACTTCATTGCACTGTGAAAACATTTCCTTGCCAGGTATGGACCTCATCCTTGTAACAGGAACTCACACTGTGATTCCTGTCTGGACGAGGGGTGGGAGGTCAGTGATAAGTGCCTTATCAATATGCATTAGAGAAAAATCTTGGAACACTTGAGGTCAGAAAATTGGCAGTTCTCACCAGTGCGAAGTGTTTAGGATGGCTTTATTCTGCCCAGATAACTCAAAAGAATTAGGCAATGTGATGTTGACTAGAATTTTTTTCCTCTTAAATTTTTTTTTTATGAATAGAACTTTCTTCATAATTGCTAGACATTCATAAAAATGCTATTAGAACACAGGAGGAAATTTCTGCCCATCAATCATATTTTGAAATCCCTCAGAAAATGGAAAAAATAAAAAGACTTCAAGGCGGTTGACATTTCTGGAAATGTGATAAAATATTTTCCCCCACAAAATCCACTGAATCTAAAACTGGGTTCTCATGATGGCAAATGTTGGATGAAGGAGAAAACCCTATTATCTGAATGTCTGCTCACCCACCACCTACCTCAGTGGAATGGAAAAGAGCTGATAATTGGCCAGATGTTTGGCTTTTCATTTAATTAGTTGCTTTCAGGTTATTTTCTCCCCAACACACCTGAGGGTTGCAACACACCCCTTCGGTTGGGGTTATGGGGGTGGCTTTTCAGCTCTAAATGGAGAGAGGGGTTTGGGAAAAGTCCCTCAGGTGATTCTGCTATGTCCCCTGGGAGGACCATCATGTGGCAAAGACTAAGTAGAAATGACGCGTTTTATGAGTGAGCTGATTCAGTGGCATCACTCTGAAAATGATATCATCAATTACAGTATTTAAGTCCTCCATTTTCAAAGATGAAAACTCAAGGCTGATTTTAAGGCTAGGCTTATGTGAACAAACTGAGTGGAACTCATCAATTTTGATAGTGGTGTGAGAATATGGAGACAAAACAGATACCCACAATATATTTCTGTAAAATCAGTTTGGGAATGGGAGAAGAGTGTTTACTCAAGAAAAAAAAAATCATGTATTTTCTATATATATATTTTTTATTTACCTGTAATTTTTTCAACGTTCACTTTTTTTTGATGAACCTTCCACAGAATATTCTACTGGGTTCTACAACTTCATATTTTGTAGCCCCAAGAGTTGCCAGTTTCTTAGGAATTAAAAAATCTTGAATTGTTTTTAAACATCAGTCCAACAAATCCATTTCAGTCTTATGAATTCAAAACTAATCAAAAGTCAGTTTTAAATTTGAGAAGTTAGTTTCTTTTTTTAGGTGTTTTTGTTTTTTATTTAAGCCATTTCATAAGTAATCTTCCACTTCCCCGTTTGGTGTGTTTGTATAAGTACCTGTTATGTACATGTATCTAAATGCCCACGATATTCAGACACACACAATTTAACTATATTAAACCAGAGATTAATGTCCAGATTTAGGTGACTAATATGCCACACAAACTTGACTGTTTAATTAATATCAAATGTTCAAACATAAAATAACTCTTCCCTCGCTTTAATATATAATTTACCTAGACAATTAAGAAAGATGGAATCACAGAAGTATAATATGCTTATTACTCTGTTCCCTTTACCTTGATTCATTGTTTTGTTCCTGACCAGGCCTGGGTGCATTCCCAGTTTCTGAGGTTCCACTATATATACATCCAAATGAGAAGGTCTTTCTTGTTTCCTTTGCATCAAAAGAAAAATGGTCATAGCCGTATCTATGGGGCTTAAAAGAACTGTCAGCTCCAGAAGTGACCTTGATACTGTCCAGTTGAAAAATCTACCTGCAAGTTCTAGTGATAGGCACAATTCTGTTATATGCCCAATTACAAGGACAGACATTTTCCAAATATTATTCCTAAGTAAAGACATAGTTTAAACTCAAGGCCTTAGGACCGTTCCCTTATTTGAGGGGTTTACTCTCAAGTTACTTCATTTTGGAAAACTAATATATTATTTAGGAGGAAAAATTGAACAGCCCTAAATGACCTCAATTAAGATTGCTGATGGAATTGACTTAAGAAAGAAAAAGAGTCTCAGCAATAATAATATAACACAGTCTAAAAGCAATTATCTAAGAGTATATACCACAATTACACGTACAGGCTGCTATTGTACTCTAGTCTTTTAAAAATCACTTTAAAACAATACCATGAAAAAAATTACACTGCGAAGAATACAAATATACACACATAGGATGAATAGAAAACCAAAAGCCATCCAAATAAAATATGAATAAGCATTATGACTTAGTACACTATCAATTTAAAGGTGTTTTATCTTAAACAGCTTTGAAGAAAATTCAAGGAAAGCTTCTATAAGGATCTTTGATGACAAATCAGTCTCAGTGGCAATAAAGACACTGATGTTAAAAATTCTATGGAAGAGTTTAAATAAGACTGGGTAAAATGCAAGAGTGGGCAAAGTATTATGCTATGTATATATGAATCTCTAACATAAATTATACGAACAGACATGTGACCATTGCAAATGTATCTCAAAAATAATTACTGAATGTCAATAATTGTTTTTTTTTAATTCTTTTTTTATGGTGCTGGGGATTCAACCCAGGGCCTTGCACATGCTAGGCTAGCACCTTTTAAAATCTTAATGAGAGAAATCTTGCCTTATGTGGCACATAAGGTATTATGTTTACACATTTAAACCTCAGAATTAAGTATGCTACTGTGTGCTCAACTCAGGTAAGTTATTCTTTCATGATTTAAAAAAAAATGATTGTTTATTTCATGTTAATTATAACAGTGAAGCTGTATCTCTGTTTTCTTTCATCTTTGCAAGAGTTCTCAGTAGTCAGAAGAGAATGTATTGGCTGCTTGAAATGCTATTATTTATAATATGAAATTGTTCCAGGAATAGGGTAGCCAGATTTAGCAAACAAAATAAAGTGTACTGTACTTTATGTATATAAAAATACCTGCTGTTTATCTGAAATTCAAATTTAACCAGGTGTCCTGTATTTTATCTGGCAATCCTTTTCTGGAGTGAATTCAGAATTTACTTTTTTCACATTTAAAAGGAAGGAGTGGGGGAAACTGTTTGTGGGGTTTTCAATGTGCTACCTGGGGAAATAAATTTATTGCTCAAATCCCAAACATTGAAAAAATGGGAAGAAGCCCAGCCCATTATGTTGACACTACTTACTAGCTCCTATCCAGAATAAGCCCTCTCCTGTCTTCATGTTGTCTGCTCTCGCACAGCTGGCATATATATGTTTTACTCTCACTCTGTAGATCTATTTCAGACAGAAATCGCATGAAGGATGCCATATCAAGCAGCGCAACATGGTGCAGGATGCTGGAAAGAATGGTTTGGGGGCCTGCACATTAATCTAATGGTGGGAAATACACGGCACTTCAGGGAAACGTCCCTCGAGGTGTATTCCAAAGACATAAAAAAAGCATAAAATTTGAAATTCTTCTTATCTTCTTCCCAGCCTTCAAGAAAACGGTTTTTAAAAAGGGTAACATGTGGGACCCCAGTGTTATTCCTGCATGACATTAGCGCCCATTACTGTTCCGTATACATTATAAACATTACACAGGGGCATCATGAACCCTGCAGTGCAAATTTTCATAAGGCACCTTTTTGTGTATTTAATGGTCAGCTTGTTATTCTCTCTTAGAAGTGCCTCTGAAATCCACTTCCCTATTTATCAGTTGTCTTTTCCTTATTGATTTTTAGATATACTGGATGCAAGTCCTTTGTTGAAGTGTCACAAATCTGTTCTGTGGCTTACATTTTTACTCTGATCATTAGTGCCATTCGATGAACAGAAAATGTTAGTTTTCATGTAGTGAAATTTATCCATCTTTTTCTTTATGCTGGCATTTTAAAAATTTATTTTTTCTTGTTAAAAAAGACGTTTTTCCATTCTGACAGAGACATTGTCTTATGTAGTCTTCTCAGAACCTTACTGTGCTGCCTTTCACATTTAGATCTTGAACCCATCTGAACGTGATCCATGTGTATCATACAATCCAGCACTTGTCATTAGAAAGATGATTTGTTCCCCTCCTAAGACAGATGTCCTGGTTCAGGAATTTCTGTGATGTTATCATCATCTATCTCTGTGTCGGTGTGATGCTATTTGAATCGTTGTAGCTCTGTAACATGTCCTAAATTCTGGTAGAGCTAGTGTCCTCCTCGCTCTTCAACATTGTCTTGACTCTTGTTCTTTTGCATTTCCCCATGAATTTTAGAATCAGCATGTCAATTGTCAAGACAAGTTTGAATTTTTAATATGATTGTATGGAATTTATAGTTAAATTGGGGGGGAATGCTTTTGCAATATGAGTTTTCCCAATTGAGGAACATGGAATATTCCATTTATTTAGGTCTTCTACAATTTTTCTCATGTTTTATAGTTTTCTATATATAGGTTTTATATACCTTTCATTAGATTTATGCCTAGAAACACAATTTTTTTTTGTTTCTGAGGAAAATTATTTAATATTTTGTTTTTTAAAATTGGTCACCTATGAGCTGCGCATGGTGGTGCATGCCTGTAATCCCAGTGGGTCGGGAGGCTGAGGCAGGAGGATTGTAAGTTCAAAGCAGCTTCAGCAAGTTAGCAAGGCCCTTAAGCAACTCAGAGAGACACTGTCTCTAAATAAAATACCAAAAAGGACTGGGGATGTGGCTTGGTAGTTGGGCACCCCTGTGACCAAACCCCAGTTTAAAAAACAAATTTGGTCATATGTGGAAATTCATATATGATTAAACTCATTGCTGATTTGACTGTAAATTCTTTGGGTTTTGCCATACATGTAATTGAGTGATGTGTGAAGGGTACAACTTTTATTTCTTTCTGACCTGTGTTTCCTTTTCTTGCATCCCTGCTTTGGTTTGGAACTCTATTATAATGCTGAATACAAGTGGAAAGAGTGAACCTCACTGTTTTATTTCCAGTCCTAAGTGGGATGCCTTCCATATTATTGTGATAGATTTTTTTAAAGTTATCTTTTTATTACATTAAGGATATTTCCTTCCATTCCTATTTTGATGTGCTTTTAAATTTTTATGATCATGAACGGATGTTGAATCTCAACAAATGCTTTTTCATGTCTATTAAGATGGTAATTTTCTCCTTGGTTCTGTTTGGAATTCTTTATTCTGTTGTGACTCACATTGGTTTGTGGTCAAATGTTCAATCAACCTAGGATTCTTGAAGTAAACCCATCTTACTTGTGGCATATTTTAAAATTTATTGCTGGATTGTTTTTACTAGAGTCTTGTTTTTAAGTTTTGCTTTTATGTTGCCGAATGGATTGGCCTCAAGTTTTCCCTTTCTGTGACGTTCTTGCCAGATGGCATTATCAACCTCATAAGCAGGTTGATGTGGGCCTTCAAGAGAACGCTAAAAAAGAATTTCTGTGAGACTGCTGCAGTTCCTTCTGCAAATAGTGGGATTTATGGGGACGTCACCTAGGCCTGGAGTTTTCTTTGTGCAAAGCTTTTCCATTTTGAATTCAATTTATTTTATATTTTGCAGAAGTCTATTTTCTGTTTCTTGTTGTATCTGCCTTGGGCAATTGAACATTTTTTATTTGTATATTTTAGGAATCTGATTCCATCAAATTTTTCTAAATTCTTGATTTAGAGTTTTTTGTAATATCCTCTTATTTTTTAAAACAGAATATGTAATGATGTTACTTTTTATTCTTTCATTGTTATGTGCACTGTCCCTCTTGGTTTCTTGCTCATTTTTATTTAACTTCCTTGAACTTTTTTTGGGGGGGGTAATTACCTATCTTTTTAAAAATTTTCATACAAGAACTTTTATTTTGGATATTTGGTGATAATTCTCAATTTGTATGCACCTAATAATACCCCCTCAGAATTTATAAAGCAAAAATCAGAACTTTTAAGAAGAAATTCACAATCACAGCAAGAGCTTTAAACACCCCTCTTTTACTAATTTATAGAACAAGCAGGAGGGGAAAAGAAATAAGGGTATAAAAAACTTGAATAAAGTGATTAACAAAGGATTGGGATTGTGGCTCAGTGGTAATGCATCTACTTAGCTCCTGTGAGGCACTGGGTTCAATCCTCAGCACCACATAAAAATAAATAAAATAAAGGCATTGTGTCCATCTATAACTAAAACATAATTTTTAAAAAAGTGATTAACAAGCTTGACCTGAACAACTGTGAAATACATATTCTTAATTTTTAGATATTTCTCTTTTTCTAATGTGTATATTTATATTTAGAGGAAAATTTGTAGCTATAGTTTTGTCTACATAAGCATATTTTCAATATGCAGTATTTTCATTGTTATTCTATTCAAAATATTTATTTTTAAAATTAGTTTGATTATTTATTCATTTATTTATTTGGATCTTGTTAAATTATGAAGACTGGCCTCAAGCTTGTGATCCTCCTGCCTCAGCCTCTGGAATAGCTAGGATTACAGGCATGCACCACTGCACCCAGCCAAAATAGTTTCTATTTTTGCTATTTCTCTTTGGATCCATGGATTACTTAGAAAAGTATTTCTCAGTTTCCAAACATCCTGGAAATTTTCTACTAATTTCTTTCTTAATTTTACTGTGACCAGAAAACATACTCCAAAATTTCAGTCATTTGCAATTTTTTGAGATTTTCTTTATGGTCCAGGTATGATAAGCCTTTGTAAATGTTCTATGTACGTTTAGAGGAAGATGTAGCAGTCTCAGTCCTGTAGAGTGAGCAGCTGAGAACCCACAAAGAATTACCACCTGTGTTAAATATTTTAAAAATGCTTTAAATAATAATTAGCTAATTGTCTTTGGCAATCACAAATAAATAAAATATACCTATCTATAGGTCAAAGGAAGACACTAAGCACAAGATGCATGCTTACCATAATGACTTTGACCAATTCTCATCACATTGGTTTTAAGTTGGGACCTACTAATAATTCCACATTAACATTTAGCTGAGAGCCACAATATATTGAGTGTCCTGTTCTGATGCTTCTTCAGGTTCCATGAAAATCAATATCTTTTTAAGAAGAAAGAAACAGCATGACCAGCCCTGCTTATGAAGCAAAGCCACCTTGTGTGGTGGTGCCTCTTTTTCTATGAAGTGCCCTCTCTCTCCAGTCAGAGCCTTCCCAAACAGCACTAACGCTCAGCCTCTCCTTTTCTCTGCCTCACATTATGCTCATCATGCTCATAATTTGCCTCAGTTGATTCCATCCAGCTTCTGCAACCTAATACTATGTACATTGTGATGGTCTGATCATATTCTCTGAGTTGTGTTGGAATGGTAATTCTTTACACCAGGAGGGGAGTGAAACAGCACTGCTATGGAAAAGTAATTCTGGAGAGGTTAGTAGATATTGAGTCAAAAAAGGATTTTGTGATACGAAGTTCAGGAGTCCACAAGACCACCCTCACTTCTGACATTGACGTCCCCTCACGTTCAATGACTCAGTAGGACTCAGAACTCTGAAAAGCCAATATACTCATGATTAAAGTTTATTACAATGGAAGCACACGGATTAAAATCAGCCAAGGGAATAGGTGCGTAGGCAGGTTCCAAGTGAGCTTCCAGTTGTCCTTTCCCGGTGGAGCTGTGCAGACAGTGCCTATTTGCCCAGGCAACAACATATGACAATATACATGGGCTATTGACCCCCCCCCAGGGAAACTTGTCCAAGCTTTGGAGTCCAGAGTTTTACTGGGACTTAGTCATGTAGGCACGGTAGACCACTGTGTGGCTGATCTTAATACCCAATCCTTCCAAAATCTGAGGTGATTCAGTGGGGCCCAAGGTCCCCAGTATGAACCACACTGTTGGCATAGATTATGTGGCTTGGCCCAAAGCCTCAGGGTAAGCAAAGACACTCATCCAGGCAGGACACTGCAGGGTTTTAACAGTTACCTCCCAGGAGCTGAAGGCAAAAGTCCCACCTCTTTTTGGGCAGGTTAATCCTTCACTGCACATATGCAAACCCGTTGAGGACATATAGATCAGATTGTGTCATGACCCAGGCTTATCAAGCTCTAGGAGCTCCCCATCACACTAAAATAGGACCCCTGTTCCCTGCCCTAATCTACAAATCCTTCCATAATCTGGCCTTTCACTCTCCATCTTGATCACTATATTCCAGACACACAGATCTTCTTTTGTTTTTCAGGACACCAAGCTCTTTTTTGGCCTTTGTACTAGCTGTTCCTCTGCCTGAAATATTCTTCTCCCAGTTCCCCACATAATTGGATCCTTGTTGTCATTCAGGTCTCAGCTTAATAAATGTCATTTCCTCAGAGACCCCTTTCCTGTCTGCCCAAATTAAATGAGTCTCTGAGTCAGTCCCTATCCTATCACCTTCTTATGTGCTCATCATAGCAGTGAGCATAGCTTTTTATTTCCTAGCTCATTTTTCTCTTAATTTTTTGGTTAGCAATCTCCCTCCATGCAAGTAATAAGAGTAAGATTCTGGAGTTCTCCATCTGCAGCAATTAGAGCACACTGGGCCTAGAGTATGTGCTCAGTAATTCATTAAATGGATGAATGAATGAGCAGCTGCATGAATAAGTAAGTTTTCCAATAATTGGTTTAAGCAAAATTAAGTAGAATTATTTATGGTGAGAACTTCGGAGACTTTAATGTACTAATGTTTATTGTGAATCTCTAAGTGTTCCCAAGATTAGTTCTGGGAAGTATTAAGGTGGGAACTTGGCATTTTTAAGGAGTCAAATTCATTTTTACATGTAACTCACATTTTAAAGAAAAGCAATCCAAGGTATGGCAAATATTCTTCAATTTTCTTTTACTATGCCTGATCCATCCATCTGTTAGGATTCTGTTCTCTGCTAAATAAGGTGATAAATTAATTTTTACTTAGGTATAAATGTGTAATACTGCCTTAGGATCACTCACTCCTTCTTTTATGTATACATTACATTGAATCCCCATTGATACTAAGAGGCAGGGTATAAAAATAATGACAGTGATGGACTGGTGAAAGATGATTTCCAGAATGGGAGCCATTGGTATTCCTTAGGTTATATATGGAAAGTGTTCATTTATTCCTCATGTACTTAAGTTCTCACCGTTGATATTTTGATAGTCCTTAGGAAAATATGTTTGAAGCGGTTTTAAAAAATTCTGTTGATGAACGTTCACTATAGAAAGTTGTGTAACAGTCTCCAACATAATGATGGTTCAACTTACAATTTTTTCAACTTTATGATGATGTGAAACTGATACACAATCAGTGGAAATGAATCCAAATTTTGAAATTAAATCTTTGCATTATGCAGTATGATACTCTTCTTTGAAGCTGGACCGCAGTAAGCTGTAGTTTCCAGTCAGTCAGGTAACTGAGGAGAAATGATTGAGACTCCCCAGTGTACTGTGGCTCACCTAGGGTGCTCAGTAGGTTAGTTATATTAAATACATTTTGACTTACAATGTTTTTGACTTCCAGTGGGTTTAGCTGGACATAGCCTCATCATCAGTGGAGAAGCATCTGTGTCTATTTGAAACTTGAGCTTGGCTGAAGATCACATTTCTTTTCAGATACTACAGGTTTCAGATTCTTTCTTTCCATTGAAATAAGGAACATGGTTATTTGCTGTCATGGACAACTCACTGGGAAACATATTCATGCCTTACCCTCCAGCCTTACCCTCCTTCGGTGAGGGGAGTAGATTCCAGATATCACATGTAAAAAAAAAAAAATCAGAGAGAATGTAGATGATCTTTTCTTTCTTCTGTCAAACTTTAGGTTTTTGTTAGAACCAGCCTATGTCAGTTTTCTCCTTGTTCCTAGGGTGCAGCCCTCCTGGCTTCTCCAACTCATGGAACTTGAACTCTAACTTCTTATTCCCCAGCTAGTACATGGCTCCCTGACCTCATAAACTGTCCCTGCCCTACTTCCTATTGACACTCCTCGTTAAGTACTGTACCTAATTATTGGAATTTGGGAGTCTGGGAATTTCCTCTAAACCCTTGTCATATGCTCTGCAATAGACCCAACTCCTGTGTGTGGAAAGTTAGAGTTCTAATTAGAAGTTCAAAGCCTTCTTGGTTAAATACCACGAACTGAGAACTCAACCTTGGGATGGAGGCTTGGGTGCCTCTGCCCCTGGTCAGCCAATATCCACATGTCAGTAATGTCCAAATGGACATTTTGTCCATTGATTTTATTCTCTATAATTGGCTACTTCCTGAGAATACCAGTTAATTCTTGAGCAAATTTTAAGTCCATCATTAAAAGAGTTTTTAAACATATAAATTACTGCCATAGATTCTATTTATTGCCAAGATTTTACAGACAGATGCCTCGATAATGCAAGAAAGTTTAAAGGTGAACTAATTGGGTTATGAAAGTCTTAACGTAGTCAGTGCATTAATCCCCTAATAGGGATTATGTGGGTGGTAACTGTAGGCAGGTAGGGTGTGGTTGGAGGAGGTGGGTCCCAGAGGGTGTGCCCTTGGCATTTATATTTTGTCTATGGTGAGGGGAGGGTCTCTCTCTCTCTCTCTCTCTCTCTCTCTCTCTCTCTCTCTCTCTCTCTCTGCTTCAAGGTGCCATGTTCTGAGCCACTTTCCTTCACCACCCTTTTCCACCATGATGTTCTGAATGAATGAAATTGACTGTCTATGGACCTCTGAAACTGTGAGCCTCAAAATAAACTTTTCCTTCTCTAATTGTTCTTATCAGGTCTTCTGGTTACAGAGGCAAAAAAAAAAAAAATGTGACTAAACCAGGCAATGCTGTTTTGTTTGTTTCTTCTATGCAGTGGGCAACCCTGAAGAGTCCCAGTGTGCTGTTTGACTTTTGGATGTACAAAGATGACAAAGTGAAACTTTCCCCTTTTTCTTTCACATTTCACAGGCTGCCTGAGACCTCTAGCATCTTCTAATGGCTATGTGAACATCTCTGAGTTCCAGACCTCCTTCCCAGTGGGGACTGTGATCTCCTATCACTGCTTCCCTGGATTTAAACTCGAGGGATCCGAGTATCTCGAGTGCTTGCACAACCTGATCTGGTCATCCAGCCCACCCCGGTGCCTTGCTCTGGAAGGTAGCATATCTTAGCCTTTTAGAAGTTGCATTTCGGATTATCTCCCACATTTAGGTGAGAGATGGAGAGCTGCAAATGATGGCCAGCAATAACCTTTGTTCCCCCAGTCACTTTGTTGCCTCTGTCCATGGCAGAGATTACCTGCCATGAAACCAAACTTAACCTAGACGTTAAAACTTGTTTCCCCCTTCCTGAGGCTCAAAGGGGAAGAGAACAGGTAAAAGAAAAAGTTGCAAGCATCAAAGGTTAAACTGCAGAATATTGCAAAGTTAAATGAAATGTCTTCAAAAATTAATTTTCTCTGCATCAAATGAAAACACATTGCATTGTGGCATCATTAATCTCACCCGTTGTTTTATTGTTGTGTCAATGTTTCCTCCATATTTCCATGCATTTTATACCTTAGCTATAAATGTTTTACTGCAAGCACATCCTTGAAAGCCTGAAAGCAAGAGCTCTTTCTTCCTTGTTTACTAAGTCTCTATGATTACAGAGTGCAGATCACTAAGACCACTAATCAGAGGTATGAGATAGTGAGGGGGAAGGGCATCGGCTGCCAGGATCAAGGCAGTGTCATGGGATGGAGTCCATAAAATCTTGTGCTGGACAAGTTGGACATACTAGTTCAGCCCTCGCTTTCACACCCATCCTGAAATTATGCCTGATGTGATTCTTGGCATCTGAATAAGTGGGTTGGAGGGGACCTCTATGGGGAAGAAAAAAAAAGAAAAGGAAACCTCCCATCAAGAGCCCTTCTAAACCTGCTTGAAACCTTGGTTGGAAATGAAACAAAATAAGAAACAACAGAATGTGGAAGCATGCCAGTTCTTACAGGTTTCCAGCAGCTCTACAGTGTGCAGCTCTGTGGGAGGAGGTGAGGGTGGGATGTATGTCTGGAGGGTGATGCTCAGAGGAATCAGAGAAGGCATTTATTCCTACAGGGAAGGATGGACTGGGAGCTCGGAGCCTCCTTGGAGAAACATGGAGAGAGTGGTGGAAGGCAGGGAGAATGACAGACTTGGGCCATTTTTTTTGCCATATTCATAGTCTAGTCATTAGAGCCCCTGCTTCCCTCACCTCTCACCTCTCCCAGCTCCTCTAGTGGACTGGCACCAAGGGTAGAGGTGTTAGATAAAATACAAGACACCCATTTAAATTTGAATTTCAGATAAATATTTTTTAATGGGATCACATCCTTAAATATTGCATGGAACTTAAGGTTTAAAAAAATCCTGTTTTGGCTTATCTGCAATTCAAATATAACGAATTTCTTGTACTTCCATCTGCTGAATCTGGCATCCTCACCTCAAGAGACAAGGTCACCCCCTTTGTTACCAGTGGACTAGCCTTTCTCTTGTCTGGTCACTGCTGATGGGTCAGTGTAGGCACATAAAGAAAGGGGCCTGTCTCCTAGTTCCTGGAGGCTTTTCCATGCCCAGATGACCAGGGATAGAGGAGCAGTTTAAAGACATTATTGATATGACTTCTTCTATTTGACATGCCCATTTAAATTTTTTTTTTCAAATTTGGTTTAAATATGTTTCAAGCAGTCAGATTTTGATAAGCTTCATTTGGGGACTTAGAAAGCAGTTTTTATGGAGCCTAGAGAATATGATATGGATAGACATAAAACAAAATCTAACTTCAAGAGGCAATGACCTAAGGCTATAAACAGGGAGCTGTGAGCAGCTTCTGTTGAAAATGAGTCTGCTTGCTTAACACGTGCCCTTTTCCACTGTAGCCTCAGCTCTGGCTGCAAAAAGTGCTGAAAACCCAACCTGACATCCCCTGTGCCAGGAAGGCCACTTAAATGTCTTTTTCCCTCAGATTTTTAAAAAATGTTTACATCTTTATTTTCAATACATGAGGAAGAGATGAAAAACAACGATGCAAATCAGCAACAGGAGGCGCTAGCCTAAAGGAATAGCCAAATAAAGGAGAAACCAAATCATGTCAAAAACAAATATGAGTCAATTGACTGGGAATACAAATCATATCACAATAATAACCCTGAATGTTAATGGCCTGAATTCATCAATCAAAAGACACAGACTGGCAGATTGGATTAAAAAGAAAAATCCAACAATATGCTGCCTGCAAGAGACACATCTCATAGAAAGAGACACCCATAGACTAAAGGTGAAAGGATGGGGAAAAACATACCATGCACACGGACACAGCAAAAAAGCTGGAGTATCCATCCTCATCTCAGATAATGTGGACTTCAAACCAAAACTAGTCAGAAGGGATAAAGAAGGACATTACATGCTGCTTAAGGGAAGCATAAATCAGCAAGACATAACAATCATAAATATCTATGCCCCGAACATTGGCTCACCCACGTACGTCAAACAAATCCTTCTCAATTCCAGAAATCAAATAGACCACAACACAATAATACTAGGTGATTTTAACACACCTCTCTCACCACTGGATAGATCGTCCAAACAAAAATTGAATAAAGAAACTATAGATCTCAACAACACAATCAGCAATTTAGACTTAACGGACATATATAGAATATACCATCCAACAAAGAATGAATACACTTTCTTCTCAGCAGCACATGGATCCTTCTCTAAAATAGACCATATTTTATGCCACAAAGCTACTGTTAGTAAATACAAGAAGATAGAGATACTACCTTGTACTCTATCAGATCATAATGGATTGAAATTAGAAATAAATGACAGAATAAAAAACAGAAACTTCTCCAATACCTGGAGACTAAATAATACACTATTATATGATGAATGGATAACAGAAGACATCAGGAGGGAAATAAAAAAATTCTTAGAAGTAAACGAGAACAAAGACACATCATATCAAAATCTCTGGGACACTATGAAAGCAGTACTTAGAGGAAGATTTATTTCATGGGGTGCATTCAAAAAAAGAAGTAGAAATCAACAAATAAACGAGTTAACACTACAGCTCAAAGCACTAGAAAAAGAAGAGCAGACCAATACCAAAAGTAGTAGAAGACAGGAAATAGTTAAAATCAGAGCCGAAATCAACGAAATCGAAACAAAAGAAACAATCGGAAAAATTAATAAAATAAATAGTTGGTTCTTTGAAAAAATAAATAAAATTGATAAACCCTTAGCCACACTAACAAAGAGAAAGAGGGAGAAAACTCAAATTACTAAAATTCGGAATGAACAAGGAAACATCACAACAGACACGAGTGAAATACAAAACATAATTAGAAGCTATTTCGAAAATCTATACTCCAACAAAACAGAAAACCTTGAAGACATCAACAAATTTCTAGAGACATATGAACTACCTAAACTGAACGAGGAGGACATACACAACTTAAATAAACCAATTTCAAGCAATGAAATAGAAGAGGTCATCAAAAGCCTACCAACAAAGAAAAGTCCAGGACCAGATGGGTTCTCAGCCGAGTTCTATAAAACCTTTAAAGAAGAGCTCATTCCAATACTCCTCAAACTATTCCATGAAATAGAAGAGGAGGGAACCCTACCAAACTCGTTCTATGAAGCCAATATCACCCTGATACCTAAACCAGACAGAGACACATCAAGGAAAGAAAATTTCAGACCAATATCCTTAATGAACATCGATGCAAAAATTCTCAACAAAATTTTAGCAAATCGCATACAAATATATATTAAAAAGATAGTGCACCACGATCAAGTGGGTTTTATCCCAGGGATGCAAGGTTGGTTCAACATTCGGAAATCAATAAATGTCATTCACCATATCAACAGACTTAAAGTTAAGAATCACATGATTATTTCAATAGATGCAGAAAAAGCATTTGATAAAATACAGCATCCCTTCATGCTCAAAACACTAGAAAAAATTGGGGTAATGGGAACATTCCTAAACATTATAAAGGCCATCTACGCTAAGCCCATGGCTAATATCATTCTAAATGGTGAAAAACTGAAAGCGTTCCCCCTAAAAACTGGAACAAGGCAGGGATGCCCTCTTTCACCGCTTCTATTCAACATCGTCCTTGAGACTCTAGCCAGAGCAATCAGACAAACCAAAGAAATTAAAGGGATACGAATAGGAAAAGAAGAACTCAAACTATCCCTGTTCGCTGATGACATGATTATATATTTAGAGGAACCTGGAAATTCCACCAGAAAACTTTTAGAACTCATAAGTGAATTCAGTAAAGTAGCAGGTTACAAGATCAATGCTCATAAATCCAATGCATTTTTATACATAAGTGATGAATCTTCAGAAAGAGAAATTAGGAAAACTACCCCATTCACAATAGCATCGAAAAAATAAAATACTTGGGAATCAATCTCACAAAAGAGGTGAAAGACCTCTACAATGAGAACTACAGAACACTAAAGAAAGAAATTCAAGAAAACCTTAGAAGATGGAAAGATCTCCCATGTTCCTGGATAGGCAGAATTAATATCGTCAAAATGGCTATACTACCTAAAGTTCTATACAGATTCAATGCAATTCCAATTAAAATCCCAATGATGTACCTCGCAGAAATAGAGCAAGCAATTATGAAATTCATCTGGAAGAATAAAAAACCTAGAATAGCTAAAGCAATCCTCAGTAGCAAGAGCGAAGCAGGGGGTATTGCAATACCAGATCTTCAACTCTACTACAAAGCAATAGTAACAAAAACGGCATGGTATTGGTACCAAAATAGACAGGTAGATCAATGGTACAGAATAGAGGACATGGACACAAACCCAAATAAATACAATTTTCTCATACTAGACAAAGGTTCCAACAATATGCAATGGAGAAAAGATAGCCTCTTCAACAAATGGTGCTGGGAAAACTGGAAAACTATATGCAATAGAATGAAACTAAACCCCTATCTCTCACCCTACACAAAACTCAACTCAAAATGGATCAAGGACCTCGGAATCAGACCAGAGACCCTGCATCTTATAGAAGAAAAAGTAGGTCCAAATCTTCAACTTGTTGGCTCAGGATCAGATTTCCTTAACAGGACTCCCATAGCACAAGAAATAAAAGCAAGAATAAACAACTGGGATAGATTCAAACTAAAAAGCTTTCTCTCAGCAAAGGAAACTATCAGAAATGTGAAGAGAGAGCCTACAGAGTGGGAGAATATCTTTGCCAACCATACCTCAGATAGAGCGCTAATTTCCAGAATCTATAAAGAACTCAAAAAACTCTACACTAAGAATACAAATAATCCAATCAACAAATGGGCTAAGGAAATGAACAGACACTTCACAGAAGAAGATGTACAAGTAATCAACAGATATATGAAAAAATGTTCAACATCCCTAGTAATAAGGGAAATGCAAATCAAAACCACCCTAAGATTTCATCTCACCCCAATTAGAATGGCGATTATCAAGAATACAAGCAACAATAGGTGTTGGCGAGGATGTGGTGAAAAAGGAACACTCATACATTGCTGGTGGGGTTGCAAATTAGTGCAACCACTCTGGAAAGCAGTGTGGAGATTCCTCAGAAAGCTTGGAATGGAAACACCATTTGACCCAGCTATCCCACTCCTTGGCCTATACCCAAAGGACTTAAAATCAGCATACTACAGAGATACAGCCACATCAATGTTCATTGCTGCTCAATTCACCATAGCCAGATTGTGGAACCAACCTAGATGCCCTTCAGTTGATGAATGGATAAAGAAACTGTGGCATATTTATACAATGGAATATTACTCCGCAATGAAGAATGATAAAATTATGGCATTTGTAGGCAAATGGTCGAAATTGGAGAATATCATGCTAAGTGAGATAAGCCAATCTCAAAAAACTAAAGGACAAATGATCTCGCTGATAAGCGGATGAGGACATATAATGGGGGGTGGGAGGGGCTAGCATTAGGTTTAGGGTTAGGTTTAGAGTTAGGCTATGGAGAGCAGTAAGAATGAAGGAAAGAAGGACTGTGTAGAGGGAAAAGAGGGGTGGGAGGGGTGGGAGGGGTGGGAGGGGTGGGGGGGAGGGGAAAAATATAATAAACATCATTACCCTATGTAAACGTAAAAAAAATAAAAAAAAAAAATTTGGTTTAAATATGTTTCAAGCAGTCAGATTTTGATAAGCTTCATTTGGGGACTTAGAAAGCAGTTTTTATGGAGCCTAGAGAATATGATATGGATAGACATAAAACAAAATCTAACTTCAAGAGGCAATGACCTAAGGCTATAAACAGGGAGCTGTGAGCAGCTTCTGTTGAAAATGAGTCTGCTTGCTTAACACGTGCCCTTTTCCACTGTAGCCTCAGCTCTGGCTGCAAAAAGTGCTGAAAACCCAACCTGACATCCCCTGTGCCAGGAAGGCCACTTAAATGTCTTTTTCCCTCAGATTTTTAAAAAATGTTTACATCTTTATTTTCAATACATGTCCCTTTAAATTATCTGATGGAATTAATCTGTGAGCTCTTAGATGTCACACTGACATGACAAAAGCCATGATTCTAAACTGAGAGAGGGTGGGCCAAAGGATTGCTCTTGTCAAAACTAGATAGAAGCTGGGTGAAGCAAGCAATGAGCCCAGTGTGATGGTGCATGCATTTGGTCCTAGCATCATGAGAAGCTGAGGGAGGAGGATCACTTAAGGCCAGAGTTCAAGGCTAGCCTGGGAAACAAAGACCCAGCAGAGACCCAGTCTATGCATAAGTGATGGATTAAAAAAAAAAAAAGCAAAGATTCATGAAAACATTATCCAGTTGTGCCTAGATATTGGCACTTCTTTAATTCTTTCTTTGTGTATTGTCTTTTCAACCTCAGTGCCTTATTTATGTAACATTGTGGCAGGGTTTCAAAACAGTTGATCTGTTTCAAGGAAATATACCCCTTTAATACATCACTCACTTTCTCCCCGCCTTCCTGTTTTCCTAAGCACACAATTTGCATGGTTTGATTTTTTTCTTGATGGCAGAGTAAAAATGATTGCACTGTGCTGTAGAATCATAATGCTATTTGGGGCTTTTCAATATGTTAGGGTCTGTCCCCTATGGTGAGTGAGTGGGTGCTGTGCAGGCCTTTATGAGGTTTTTATCCCTTCCCCTTCCTCTCCCACTACTAAGGCATCAGCTGCCAGTATACCTGTCATTCTCAGGTAGCATGTGGTGGCATCTTTCCCCCATCTGGCTGCCTAGTTTGCTGTGAGCCTGGAGATGAGATCCCAAAGCTGATCATGGGTATATTGATTAAGACTGTTGGTCATCAGGCTGGCTGGCTTCACATTCTGGATCTCTTGCTTAGTCACTTTGTCCTGTGACAAGTTGTTTTGCCTCTCTTGGCCTCCATTTCCATTTCCTCATCTGTAAAATGGGGGTGGTGATCTACTTACCCCATGGGACAGTGAGTGAGGATTCAACGTAACAAATCTGATGTATTTAGAGAAGTTTCTGGCACATAGCAAGTGGCCAATCAATTGATGCTTTTAGAGTTGTGTATAAGTCACCATAAAAACAAGTGAGGATCTGGGCTTAACTCCCTATGAATAAGGTGTCCAGGATTTGTGGGCATGTACATTGTGACACTGATTTTGTTTTTTCAGGTGCAATGTTAGTTACTAGCATGTTCTTAGCTGTGTTTGTATAAGATGGAACAGATACTGGAAGGAAATACTGAACAATAAAGTTAATTGAAATTAATTTGGAGAGGTAATGTCTTAGTCAGGATTTTTTGCCACAGTGAACAAAGGATCTGAAAAGAACAATATAGAGAAGGGAAAGTTTATCTGGGGCTCATGGTTTCATAGGTCTTTGTCCAGATGGCTGACTCCATTGCTCTGGGCCTGAGGCAAGGCAGAACATCTTGGCAGAAGGGCATGGAAGGGGAAAGCTGCTCAGGACTTGGCAATCAGGAAGCAGAGAGAGCTCTACTCACTAGGGACAAAGTATAAACCCCAAGGCATGACCCCAGTGACCTACCTCCTCCAGCCACATCCTTCCTGCCTACAGTTACAGTCCAGTTAATCTGTATCAGTGGATTAAGCCATTGATTAGGTGCTACCTCTTGTAACCCAGTCATTTCACCTGAGTGTTCTTTCATTGTCTCACATATGAGCTTTTGGGGGACACCTCATATCTAAACCATAACAGGTGACTATATATGTGCCACACTCTTGACCAGAGTTTCTGTTTTCTACTACTGACCCCACTTTCCTGATGATGAAACCGAGGTTTTTAAAGGTTTAGTAACTTCCAAAGTCACATAGCTAGTAGTGGGGAATCTGGAACTCGAGCATGAGTCTTTATCACTTCAAAACTCTTGATCTGAATCTGAGCCTGATTAATTTGTTCTGGTTACTTTCTAATCCAACAGGGAAGGTGATTTGGTTTTTTTAAAGAATCAAAAAAAAAATTTAAAGCTTTATTGCATAGGAAGGAATTTATCTTTCTATTCTAGTTGTCCTCCTCAAGAAATCTCAGGTGCAGGGGACCATGAATCCAGAGGGAGGTCCTGCTGCCCACCAGGTGGCTGCCAGGTCTTACTGCTGTCCCCTGACAGTGCCCATTAGTCCCCAGTTACAGTGTTGTGCCTCACTTCAGGCAGTGAGCCAGGCAGAGATGGTTGGTCTCCTTTTACAAATGGGGACAGTGACACCTTGGAGGATGGCATAGCTTGTCCAGACCCTCCAGCTCTCTTGAATGGCTCTTTCTGCCACATGGCATCTCCTCTCCCTAGTGGAACAAAGAGCCAGTGTTGACCTGTCACACTCACCTGTAAACAGACTTATTTTTGAAGCCCAACTTTGGGAGGAGTTGATCATTTGGAAGGAAAGACCTTGGCAGCAGCATCAAAATTGGTAAGAGTTCCAAGGACCAGTATGAAGGTCATGTATTTTGATACTGCACTATTAGACTCATCTTAGGAGAGGGAACCCCTCACATGTATGCCTCCATGGCCAGGTAATGGATAAAGCTCCTGAAATCACCAAATCTTGAACCAGAATATTGGCTGCAATATTTTTAAATAGATTAATATAAATACTTGGATCTGAAAAGAACT
This sequence comes from Sciurus carolinensis, assembly GCF_902686445.1. Taxonomy (NCBI): domain Eukaryota; kingdom Metazoa; phylum Chordata; class Mammalia; order Rodentia; family Sciuridae; genus Sciurus; species Sciurus carolinensis. The sequence goes on from NC_062224.1 coordinate 69,342,848, forward strand.
CCATGGGTCCTTGTATGGTGGCCTTTCTTGGGTCTGTGTGCTTTTAGTCATCTGGTATATCTTCATTCTTTCCCTTCTCAGGCCCTCTTCATCTCTGAGGATATCACCTCTGCCTGTCTCATTTCCATGCATTGAATCCAATAATTTTTTTGAGGAACCTTACATAATGAATATGAGCAATCTCTTCTAAGTGCTCAGAACTCAGTTTACCTTACCAACAGTATTTACAGAATACCTGCTAAGCCCAGTGCATAACTGAAATTGAAATTTCAGTGGAATGGAAAGGAAAGAAAAGGGTATAATTCCTTACTTTGCAGAGTTTACAGTCTACAGGGGAAAATGAGAAGATGAATTCCATTATCTAGAGAACAGATCATTACAGATGGCATACACACACACACACACACACACACACACACACACACACACACATATATTTACCAAGGAGCACATGAGAACATTTGCATTTTGGAAAGGGTAGAAGGACAACTCTAGTAGGTGATATCACAATTGTAGAGTGAAAATTTCTGCCCAGCAATTTTTGGCAATTTTTGTTTATTTTCCCTGGAGTCCAAAGAGTAGCACACTTTGTAACTCCACTTGATCCAGTCATGTGGAAGGATTGTGCATTTTGAAATTGGACAGCGCATCAGCCCAGGCACAGAAATTAGTGTGTGTGAAGGACACTGGTTCAAAGGTTTGAAGGATGGAACTTAGGATATTGAGGGGCACAGAGCAAGAAAATATAGACACACAGCAGACAGTTATGGGTGAAGACACATGCACACTTGGGGCAGACTAGGAAGAAGAGATGCTAACTGTTCAGCATCCCCAAGACACTGTGGTTGGGGCTGCAAAGGATGCTGTCCCTGCAGAACCACAGAAAAGTGCCCTTTCTCCATAAGAGGAAGGTTTTCCAATGACCTGGTGGTGACACGAAAGTGCTGGCTATCTAGTTTAAAAAATTCCTGGTGGCAGCTTGCTCAAATGGCATGCCAGTAACAACAGAGATCATGTGACTATGCATCTGGGAGGCACAAGAACAGGTCAAAAGAACAGGTGATTGAAGTCAAAACTTGGAATTTGGAATCCTTGGTAGTAGCTTTCATCCACTTAAAGGCTTCTTTGTTTCCTTAACATAGGACTTAGATTCTCTCACCAGAAGTCCTTTCAAGAGATCTCCAGAAACAACAGGAGTGTGGGGGATCAGATCCAGAAAGGACCAATCAAATGTTCAGTGAGATTAGACTTTGGAAAGAAAGAAACCAAAATCAATGCCATGTGCTCTTTTAAATAAGTGCCTATGAGATCCATGTGCTCATGTTGAGGATTTTGCAAGATCCAGCGCTCACAGTGGCAAATGGGTTATACAAGGTGTCTGCCCTGCAAGGGCTCCTATAGCTCATGTTGCTAGTCATGAAATCTCACTGTCCCCACAGGTGGAGCTAGGTTCAGAACATTCTATCTGTAAGGTATCCAGGGTCCCTAGCAGTAAGGGTTACCTACTCTGAGACTTCTGAGGAGGTGTTCTCAAGTGAGGTCTTCCTGGTTTAGAAAGAACTGGGAGGGGTGTGCTGGTGAGTCATTTTTTGCAGTGTGGGGCTGGCTCTGGGGGAGTTTGATGTGTTCTTTTATCTGCTTTTCCCAAATAGGGGAGTAGATCATTTCAGAAACTGCAGGTGCCTAACGCTTCCTCTGTAATGACAGCTTCCCCAAAGCTGACATTTTCCAGAGGCTTTTGCAGCCCCATGACTGGCATTTCTTCCAGAAACAAGCAAAGCTGACCCCATTAGATGCTGAACATCTGAAACGTTTTGTTTTTAAATCCAACCAGTCCTCACACTCAGAGTGTCCAAAGTGATCCCCCCACTCCCACTCATCTCAGGGCTCACATGGACAGAGATGAGGTTTGATGAGACAGAGTCGGATTCAATCACACAGAAGGCAGCAGTGTGATTTCCTGAGAACCTGCTAGTGCCCAGGGGTCCTTTTAGGTCTGCATCATTTTATAAGAGACATGAGAAACTGAAGAACCCTATTTGACCAAATGAGAAATAACTTGAAAGTTTCCAATTTGAGATCAAAACTCAAAGCCAGCCTGGATGTAGAGCGCTCCCTGCTCCCGAGCTGCATTTTGTAGTGTACTTTGTTCCCGAGTCAAAACACATTCAGGTACAAGAGGCACCTGGTGTAAGAGGTGCCTGTCATGATTTCTCCCTTTCAGGAAGCCATACTGGGGACTTCAAAGCAAATCCTCTGTAGGGAACAGGAAAGACAAGGCAGAGAATCAGGCTCTTCAGATGAGAGGCCCTGCCTGCCTTTGGAGAACTGAGCGTGCCCGTGGAGGCAAGCTGCAGGGGATAATACTCACAGCTTCTGTCTGGACTGACCCCCTGGGCAGGTGGGAGGTCCCCATTTCCCAGATGGAAAATTCAAAGCACTAGTAGGAGTCTGGGCCTGTTCCCAAGAAGGTGTCTATAAATTATTGTTCAAGAGGTGGTTCGCCATCACCAGGTCACTTCCCCAAACCAGGGTTGAGAATCTCCTGATGGCACTTATGCCCTCCTCTTGCCACCTTTCACCAGGCAAGTTAGGGAGTCTCAGAGTCTCTCCCCTTCCTGCCCAGTGATCCAAATAAGAAAGCCTGGAAACATGCACACCTTGATCCACTGGAAATTACCCTGCAATAGATTTTAAGTAAATGGAAGGAAATAACAGAGGAAAAATCACAGCAGGTGTCTCGAGCCACTGACTTTGAATTACTGATCATAGAATACAGAGTTTAGAAGGCCTTCGAGAGCCCAGAATTACCTCCCATGACTACCCTGCCATAGCCAGCTGCTCCTTTGTAGAGATGAGTCAGCAGCTCCAGAGCTGAGCCAGGGCCTTGTGGCCTGGGAGGTTGGCACACACAGCCCAAGGCTCTGGCACCACTGGGCTGCCTTGAGTGGGGAGGCACACCACTCTGTCCCCTTTCCCTTCCTCATCTATGTTCTTGAACAGGGAAAAGCAATATTTTGAACTTCCTTGTCCCTTGAGCTACTCCAAGACAGAAAGTGCCTCTTTGCTCCCTGCATTCCCAGCTCTGGGGTGTGGTATCACTAAAGCTTCCTTCAATCCACTTGACATCAGCGGATGCCTCCTCCCTGTCAGGCACTGTGCAGGCGCCTTTATTGTGTGGTCTCTCACCCTAACAACATTCATGAGAACACACCTGATGCCAGCTGCAGATGGGACTGAGGTGCAGAGAGCTCCCTTTCCTTTCTAAGGCCACCCCCTCATCAGCCAGTCAGGGCACCTCTTGAGCCCAAGCCTTCTACTGACATCACTCCTAGGACCTAGGGTGCCTACTGAACATTATGGCCGGGTTCTGATCCTAGTGCTGTTGATTTTTTGGCTGGAAAGTGAAGGTGTTGGAAGAGTTGATCTCTGAAGTGCCCTCCTGGCAGCCACATTCTTTTCACTGCTCTTCCCAGAACTCTTCCCAGAGAGGCTGCCCTGGACTTGGCTGACTCTGCAAGGCAGATAGCAAAGAGAAGGGCTGGGGGGCTAGGTTGTGGCTGCTCCTCTTGATGGCAGCTGACATAATCTCCCTGCAGCTCATATTCATGGTCAACCCATGAGCCTTCCTTCACCAGGAGGAAGCAGTAGGATAAGAATAGATGTTTGTGGAGGGTCATCTTACTTAGTAGCAGGCACTTCACTTGTCGTCTTTATTCAGCCTCAAGACAATTCTGGGTATAATTATTCTCTCTTTACAGAAAGGAAACAGGCATAGTAACAACCCTTGGCCTTAGAGAGCAAGCCACAGAGCAAGATTCAAAATCCTCCCTGACCCAACCTCAGGCTGGGTCCTTTCTCAGGCACTGTGCTGCCCTCCATGGGGAGGCCACCTGAATATTCTGCTCAGCCACCCAGGGGAAACTTCATTAATGTTCCCTGTGGATTTTAAGCATGCAAAAGGTTTTGGAAGAGAGAGGAGAATATACTTTCTGATTTTTTCCAAGCTGTATCTGTTGGGGTCTTAAGCCTCCTTGCTCTTCTCGACCAGTGGCAAGGGAAGGGGACACTCCCCAACAAGGTCAGACCGGGATAGGTAAGGCCGACTGACCGCCTGCTCCTAGCACTCCAGGCGGAGGACAATCAGACACATCATGAGACCAGTCACAGCAGGAACTCGTTTATTGAGGAAGTCACACAGCTTTTATGTAGGGTGGGGGCTAGGCGGGAACCAATCAGCTTAAAGGTCAGTAAGGCATGGGGGTTCACACAGGCGAGAGTCCCATTGGACTATATGGCAAGCACGAGCTGATCACGTTCACGGAACTCTTGTTAACCAATCCCTGACGGTGGTCCGATTCATCGTCATTAACTATTGAAATTGCTTTTGAGGCCTTGATCTAGCTCACTCGCCAGGGAGTAAGGAGTCAGCCTGAGTTAGTTAATGTGTCATTAGTCCCAACACTGTATCCAGTGGTGAACAAGGAAATCACTTTTTATTTCTATCCATCCCTTTTGCCCAGGTAAGACTCTGGTGTCAACCAGCATTGTACTGAGTGCCCTGGGGCTTCTGGTTATTAGGAATTCTAGTCATGCTCACCTCAGCTCTAGTGATAATAGCAGTAACCAACTGGTCACTCAACACCCCTCCCCCAGCTTCTCACCCTTCTGAGTAGACCACCTGGCCAGGGTCATAGTCTCCATTAGCCTCTGCCAGCCCTTCACGCGCCCTGCAGACTCACCCATGAGCCTGCCAGCAGCTGGATCCAGTATGAAATTGCATCAGCAGAAAATAAAGAACAGAGCAGTGAATGCCTTTTCTCTCTAAACTACAGAGCAGGGGGGCCTCTGTTCATGGAAGGTGGAAGGAGGCCTTCTAATTTATCCACTTGCTCTGAGCTGTCCCTCTCTCTCTGCTTTACCTGATGTTGGAGGCTTATAGGAAGTTAGGAAATGCTTGGTTAGGTGGTTTTGGACTAGTGTCCTCAAGACTCTGAGGCACAGCAAAGAGGGCCCCAGGTTAGCTTACCTCCCGGCTAACCCAAGCCCCAATGACTGTTTTACATATTTACGCTGGAGATCTATTGAAAGGAAGAGTTTGCCAGTATAACCTCTGAAGATCATCCCCTTAATTCTGACTTCTCAGGAACACAAGACCAGAGAATTGAAATTATTTGCTAAGGTCACATAAAAATTCCGGCATCTCTTCAGATTCCCAACCTTCAGGTGTGAAGTAGATGACTAATTTACAACCCTAATTAGGAACCCATCTTATAGCAGCCAAAATCTTATGGGATTTTTAAGTTCTTATTCTTGCAAACAAAAGAATTTCCTGTTTGCTTTGAAGACAAACAAGTGTTCCTGGGCCTGGGAAAGAGGAAATCTTGGGCTTTCCTGGTCTCCCATGTTAGGGACATTAGCTAGCCAAGCCGAGTCTGAAACATGGAGAAGTCAATTTGTGAATGGAAATGCATTCTCTGATCTGGACACTTGTCAGTGGGTAACATCCCCTTTTGCCTATTTTCTCCCTGGGCAATGAAAATTTGTGTAGCTAACACTGTTTGTGTAACAGCCACCTTGCCTGTGAACCTGGAGGAGTATTTTATTAGCAGGAAATGCAAAATAGCAAGCAATCCTGTTAATTTATTGTTCACAAGCAATAGTAAATTATCCTAATACCATTTCCATGCACTGTTCTTACATGACAGCAGAGTGATTACAAGAAAATAGTTGCTTGCATGCCACACAAATGTGCTTAATTTCTCCTTTCTTTCTGTTTTTTATAATGAGTAATCACCACAGTGGCATTCCTCAGAAGAGGGTCACACTTCACTCTTGCACTAATGTTTAGACTGTACTGTAACTTCAAGAAGCTCCCTCCTCTTGCTTTTTTCCTCCTCCTCCTCTTCCTCCTCCTCCTTTCTTCTATTGAATTGGAAAACACTGATCCTTTTGCCTTAAGAAAACCAAGAGGCCTCCTTCCTGTTTTTCATGTAGACCCAAGTTCCCAGGCTTTGCTGCTAATGCTTTCTAGGCTCTTTTTCTCTTGGATGTGATAACTTTTGACCTGCCATCCTGAATTCTCCCTCATCTTCTCTCTCTGTATCTACTGTCCAGCCGCCTGCTCAGCCATATCACAGGTCCCTGCCTACAGTGCCTACAGAGCCTGGCTTTCCTTTTGCCTTGTTGGAAACATGTGACCATTAATCCTCCATCTCTCCCGACTTCCAGAATTATTATTTTTTTTTTGTTTTTAAACTGCACCTAAGTGCAGAAATTTCCACTGAGGTCAAAGGAACAAAACTGATAATTCTCCTACTCACAAAGGGGCAAACAGAGATGACAGCTTCATTGGTTTGAACAGTGAATCCCACTAAAGAAAGGAAGAGGACACCAGAGGAGGACCGCAGAAGTCCCCCCGATCCCTGCACACTTGTGCTCAAAGCTGGGATCCTGCCAGGTTCATGTCCATCTCCAGGCAGGCCCCACCCTCCACTCCACTCTCACCTGAGCAAGGCACCTGTCAGGGTCTGTGCCCAGGTGGGAGGCTGCCCTGTTTGGCATAGGGTGTGTGGAACACGTCCCTTCACCAGATTCACAGTTTTCACCAAAATATATTTTGGTGTTATCCTTCTGTCCCTTTTTATTTTTTGAAAATTCAGACATGCAAGCTGAAGTCTTTTTCTTATGATGCTTAAATGTCAAGCTACTGAAAGAAGTGCAGAGTTAAGCAACCGCAAAGCCAGGACCAGTGGCTTGAGCCCCTCACTTGTGCCCCAAGGGTGACTTCATTCTGCTCAGGAAATAGATGAGCATGACAAATGGGAAATTCTCTGCGTTTGTCCTTAAACTCTAGGATATCATCTCCATCCCCCTGCAGGCAGGATTTATTTCCTCCTTCCCTCTCAGGGAAGTTAGGCGACTTGTATTTCAGAGTAATAAAACCTCTTATGATCAGGTGCCATGCAGAAGATGATAAATCCCCTCAGTCACTTCGAGTCACTGGACAGTATCTGCAAAGTGGTCTGGGGTCATTCTTATGGGTCCTTTCCTTGTTTTCTTCACCTCCCCACCTCCCACTTTCCTTCTCCCAAATTTCCTGCCTCTTCTCTCAAAGAAACTAGGCATCTGGGGTGGGAGGCAGTGCCTGTCCATGCCCATCTTTGTCTTATGTCATTCATCTTTTTTTTTTTTTTTAATAAAACTTCTACTCACAATGCCTGTGGGTATAATCATTTTCTCTTTTTGCACAGGAGGAAGTTTCTTTTTTATTTGTTTTGGGTTTTGAAAAAAGATCATACCTGCTTCTAAGCTGTGTCTAGATCCTCTAAAGTGTTTAGAGAAGACAGTGCTTCACTAGAGCTCATCTGTCTCTGCGGAAATGGTTTCTGAAGGGAAGTCTAAGACTGTGCTCGCATTCAGGTCTGCTTGCTCTTCCATAGATGGGAACCAAATGCATCTTTGAACTCTGCCTCTTCCACCTAGGGGAAGGGATTTAATAGATCCAAGCATTAAGAAGTTGGAAAGAATGGTTGGATATTTTTAAAATGCAGCCAATTATGTTGAAATCCAGATTTTAAAACTAGTCCTTATCTTGAGCTATCACAAGGGCACAACAGTACCTACATCAGTCTGTATTTTCATACCATAAATGTCTTACTCTGATGAAGATTTTTTTTTTTGAAATGAGGAGAAAAGTAAATTCATAGGAAGCTGGTAAGCCAAGAATTCTATAGACAGCCATGCCTAAAATAGCATGTGAGAGGAACCTTACGTAGCCAGACTGCTCAATGTTTTAAAAGACATTGTGGGACTTTGGATTATCTGTATGTGATTCTACTCTCCCCAGAGCATAAAAACCCAGCCTGATTTTGACTAGCACTTCCCAGAGAGAATAACTAGTATCTCCCTGAGGAGTGCTTGGGTTCAAGACTGGGATTCAGTCTTCCTGTGTTATTTTTACCCCACCCATTGCTACATATCTCACAAGTAACCACTTTAAGGGACACAAATGTTTCTTATTTCATGGAAATCTTGGTGTCTTGTTATTCCAGACATTCTGACATTAGCTAGGAAACCCTCCTGCTTCCCAGTGGACTTGGCCCAAAGGCTGGGGCTCCACCTTCCGGTCCAAGGATGGATTTATGCTATATTTGCTTACAAGGGTGGCTGTAACAAAGTCTCACAAACTAGGTGGCTTAAAACAGCCAACCTAGCTTGATAGGGATCTAGTTGCAATCTTTTACATACTTTTTCCAGTTTTCCCATCAGCTCTTGTTAAAGAGGCTATATTTTCTCCAACAAAAGTTTTTGGAGGAAAAAAAAGAGGGGATCCCATGGAAATAGAAGGGATACAGGGTAGAAGAAGGTGATCAGGCAGAGGGATAGGCAAGGGGAGGTCCCAGGGAACAAAATTAATCAAGTGATGTTCTATGCACGTGTGAACATGGCACAATGAAACACACTATTCAGCCCAATAAAATAAAATAAACAAATTTATTCTCTGCCAGATCTGGAGGGTAGAAGTCCAAAGTCAGCGGGGCTGTACTTCCGCTAAGGCTCAATCCTTCCTGGCCTCTTCCCAGCTCTTGGTGGTGGCCACAGCCCTTGGCGTACCTTGGCTTGTGGCCGTATCACTCTGGTCTTTTTTCTGTCGTCACATGAATTCTCCCTAGGTCTTTATCTTCACATAGACATTTCCTCTCTGTGTCTCTCTGCCTCTTCTTTTAAGGACCCCAGTCATATAGGATGAAGGGCCACCCTGCTATAGTGCGACCTCATCTTCTCCATCTGCAATACACCCTGTTTCCAAGTAAGGTCATGTTCATGGGACCTGGCATTAGGACTTCAATGTAAGAATTTGTGAGGGTGGAGACCCCAATTCCATGCTGTCCCCACCTTGAGAAGAAGCAGCCTTCCCCCTTGAGTTCTCTGTGCTTCTCGCTTCCAGGTTAAAAGAACTATCTTCAAATCTTTCCAAACCCTAGTTGACCAGCATCCTTTCAGCTGTCCACACCCTGTTCCTAAGCCAACCTGTGCTCTAGCCCAGTCTATGTCTGCTGAGCCAAAAAGGGGTTCTCCTTCTCAATCTATCAGGATTCCTTCATCTCTTCACATCTCTATAAGCCTCATGGCTTTTCCAAACTCTAACCCCACTATGCATAATACATATCTTAGCAAATAAAGAAATCATTGCTCTAAAATCTGCCCACTGAGAGGCCCCACGCTCCATTTCCTTTATGTACCCTTAAAACCCCATGGCAAGTCTCAGTGAAAGACTTCAGTGAATGATTCACAGTCAGCCTCACATATGGTCCAGTCCAGCTCTGCTATTTACTCGCCAGGTGACCTTGGGGAAAGAACTTCACCTTTCTGAGCTTCAATTTCCTTTTCTGCACAAATGAGGCAATAATAACACCTGCTCTGCAAGATCGTTGCTGGGATCAAGTGAAATAGGTATGTATGCTGCCCCCACAGTAGATGCTTGTTAAATGTTATAGTTGTGATTACAACTTGCCTTTTGTCTCATGGGAGATAATGTAGCTAAAAATAGTAACTATCTCTTTGTTATTGAGCATCTACTTTTCTGCCAAGCATTTGGTGCCTACTGATTTATAGATATTAATTCTAATTGTTATAAAAGCCCTGCAAGTAAGTATCCTGTTCCTGTTTTATAGATGATGAAACCCAAAGGTCAGAAGAAAAATGAAAATAAAAATTTTAAAAAGTAAAATGCGAAGGTCACATAGCTACTCTGTGCTCGATCCAGGGTTGGAGCCCAGGGCAGTGAACTTGACCCTACATGTAAAGCTGCCTCCAATGTCCCACACTTAGCCACCCAGGTGTGTCTTCTAAGTGTCTCTTCTCTCACACTCTTGCTTTCATACTTTGTCCTTTCTGTCCTCCTAGCTGGCTTTGACCTTTCTCCGTCCTTTCACTGTCTATGTCTTCTAAGGCAGCATTTCTCAAATTTGTTCAGATGTCAGAAAAGCATGCTTTCCACACAATATAATGCTTTATTTTGCAGAAGAAATACTGATAAAATTAATTATATCATGCAAATCTTTGAAGCACTTTTACCAATATAAAATGTAGCTACTTTCAATGTGTAACTTTGTCGGGGTACTGCAGATCCCCAGCCCTTCGGCGTGGCCAAGATGGCGCCTGGCAAGGTGCCAAGGAAGTGCTGAGAACAAAACCAGGTACCTCCAGCAGACTAATACTCTCTGTCAACAAGTGGCGTTATTTGAGGAAGTTAATGTGATTGGTTATGGGTCCTTGTGGACACTGCATGATTGCTATATCCATACTATTGTGCTCCATTACTGTCCATGCTTTTCCCTCGTGATCTATAAGCTGATTGGTTGTTGTATGTAATGTAAGGCGCTTGCAAGAGCGGCCCGCCGCTGCTGGCCAGCCAGAAGAAGCAGACTGCAGAAAATAAAGAACTTGCCCTGATCCGGTTTCGTGTTTCTCTGCGGGCAGGGGACGCGATAGATGGTGCCGAAACCCGGGACTGAAAAAAAATATAAGGGTAAGTTCACATAAGTTTTCAAATCAAAAAAAATTAGTTTGAGAGTTCAAAAGGTGAGACGTCTCGAGGTTCGCGGAACAGCGACAATTCATTACAGGAGGTTCCCCAACAGAGGGACAATTCATTACAGGAGGTTCCCCAGCAGAGGGACAATTCATTACAGGAGGTTCCCCAACAGAGGGACAATTCATTACAGGAGGTTCCCCAGCAGAGGGACAATTCATTACAGGAGGTTCCCCAGCAGAGGGACAATTCATTACAGGAGGTTCCCCAGCAGAGGGACAATTCATTACAGGAGGTTCCCCAGCAGAGGGACAATTCATTACAGGAGGTTCCCCAGCAGAGGGACAATTCATTACAGGAGGTTCCCCAACAGAGGGACAATTCATCATAAGAGGTTCCCCAGAGGAGGGACGATTCATCATAAAAGGTTCCCCGTGGGAGGGACGATTCAAGTGGTACCAAACTGTGTGCGTGTGTGAGTGAGCGTGTGTGCGTGCGCGCGCCTGTCTTTTGTTTGTGTGTTTAAACTAGTAAACTACCTCGTAGTCATGGGAACGGATCTGTCTAAGATTAGAATGCAGCGGCCTCTTAGAGAACTTTTAAAAAAAATCACGGAACACCATTGAAGGCAAACACGGCCTTCAAGTTCCTAGATACTGTAGAGAAAGTCTCTCCGTGGTTTTTAGACGAGGGATTATTAAATCTTCCTCAGTGGGAACAGCTAGGAGAGGATTTACGCGACGCGGAGAGACGCGAGCCTTTGCCAATGGGAACTCTGGCAATATGGTCACTTGTTAATAATCTTGTTTGATGCAGCAAGGTAAATCAAAAAACCCTTTTAGGGATTTAAAGGGGCCTTTAGAAGAAGGAAGTCAGATCTTAGAAGAAATTAAAGAGGAACGATCATGTTCTCAGTCTTCAAAAAGAGTGGGAACATAATATAGTAGCCATAGTCCCCACAAGTATTGGGAGATAATTGTTTCATGATTTTCTGCATTCAAACCTAATCTGATTTCTCAACCAGGTAAAAAAAGGGTTAAAAAGTCCTGGGTGATCCTCCCTCCCCCCTGCCTGGCCTTGTCAAAGCCTACAATGGATTATAAATTACAACAGTCTCAGCGGGAAGGAGGAGGGGTAACCTAAAGAAAAAAAAAAAAAAAAAAAAAAAAAAGGGGTGTCCGTTTTAAACTTAACTAACTTATTTTCTAGGATTCTTTGTTTGTTTTGTTTTTCTTTAATGCTGTATTTTTGAGCTCATAATTTTGATCCTACATACCTAGGTTAATGATTTTTTTTCTTTTGATCAGTTCTATTTTTTATTCAACTGAAGTTTTTAAACATCTGTTTCATTACAATGAACATTTACCTATAAAGTTACAAGGCCTTTGATTTTATGTTATCTGTATGTCGTGCTGTCTAATGTCATAATTTGTCAAAACTGAGCGCTCTTAAAATTAAAATTTAAAAATGGATCCAAATACTTTTAATCACGTGATTTAAAAAGGTTCAATTTATATTGGGTAAACTAATAAAAGTAAAATATCTTTGAAAATAACTTACAAGTCTCCAGGTGGTCAAACTAATGAAATGTTATTGTTAAACAATGTCTAATATCAATTGCTTCTAGGACTTTTCTTCAGCAGGAAAGAGGCAACGGATCCTGTTCAGGACACTTGTCTGATATCTTGGTTTTTATAAAATAAATAAATTAGAGTTAACATGTATGGGATTACTCAAATGTGTTTGTAGAGATGTCTAGTTAATTTACAAAGTTAAAATGCTAATTGTTAAATAACATCAAGTACTTTTAACTTCTTAAATTACATGGGGTAACATACTTAACTAAGTTGGTTGTATGTATGTAAAACAGCTAAAGCTATTTAAGGTTTTTCCTAAGGTGAAATACTAATGTTCTAATATAAGCAAAAGTTTAATCTATATGGTAAAATGACATGGTAACATGACAAGGATTTCTTAGAAACACTAATTTACTCTTAACTTTGTGTCTCTTAAGTTTTATTCTTTAGAACAATTAGTCTTAAAAATTGTGGTGTATACAATTATGGTTAAACAACTGTTAAAGTATTGTACTGTGTTACAGAGTCTAAATTTTTCTTTAAAAACTAAATTTGGTAAAAAAAAAAGGTGTCAAGGTAATTGTGAAATGGTTTCTAGTTGTACATTAAATGTGTTCATATTTTTCAGGTATACAAGTTTTAAAGCAGGAAATTTATCAAGCTGCTATTCTCCAGATAAACTTGTCTGTAATGGTAATTTTAAGCTTATAAAGAGTAAATTTCATTGGGGATTAATTTCTATCATTTAGTGTTCTATTAGAGGACCTGTTATCAATAGGATATATGTAAAATTGGTTATATTTTACATTAAGATAAAAAATTTCAAATGTAAATGTATTTCTAAACATTAGAGCCTGACTTGTTTAAAGGTTAATTTTGTGAAACATAAAAATATTTTGCCACTTTGACACACAAAAGGAAAGTTAAAAGCTCTCTCAGCCTTTCTTTGATTCATGTTTTAGATACAATGTTAAATTGTGTTAATTATAAAGTTTGTATAGACTCAAAAAACAGTATATGTAAACTACTTAATGATATTTAAGGAAGAAACAAAGATCAACATCAAAATTAAAACACTTAAGATCTATAAAGAGTCATGCCTTACCTGAGATAAGGCTCTGCCTCTCACCTTACTACATGTTAGAGTGACTCCAAAATAAGTCAGACTTCAGCTTATTTAAAGTTATAATCAAAAGATTGGTTTTTGTTGTAAAATTACTATGATCTCAAATAGAAAATATAATGTGGTTCTCAGTCAAAATTCAAGATAACTATTATACAAGCAAAAAATATTTTTACTCTTGCTAATTTCATTTTGTAAAACTGTTACCTGTTAATGTTTTACAAAAGTAGCTGCTTCAAAAACACACAATCTAGGTAACTTATGATAATAAGCCATCACCTATAGAACAGATAGTGGTAACTTCCAGAACTAATACAGACTCCAGTTAGATAAAAGGGTAAATAACTGTAAAGTTATGAACATTAAAGTTAAAGCCCAGTACTCTCACTCTATGACTGGTAAAACTGGCTTGCTGGATGATTAGGATCAAACTTAGAGATTGGAATTAAATACAGAAGACAAGATAGGCCAGTATTTGGATCTTTTGCCCTCAGTCAGCCTGAACCCAGGGAATAAGAGGACTTCTCTAAGGAGTGCTACAACTCTGGGTCACACAACCTCCTGATCAAGGAGATTGTTGAGACTAGAGGATCCTGGACACCCAGCAAAACAGTAAAAACCAAAATATAGCCATTCTTGGGCATTTAAGAAAAATAATAATTAAATGTAACTTAAGATGTACACTAGAATAAAGACTGGAAGCTACAAATGAAAAAAAGATTCTTCAGCAAATGTGCCTGATAACAATCAAGAGAAACTGCCAGAGTCAGAAGTTTTTAGTCAGTTTAAGGCCTGCAGATCTTCCTAAGCTACACAGGTAGACTTAATCTATGTTTGCTCGTATGATTACCTAGCCCTAAGTAACAGAAATATAGAGCTCTCTACTAAACACAGGTTATACCAATAAAGGGATATTTTACACAATCAGATGACTTAAGTAGCTTAACTATATTTTTGGGGATATCTATGACATTAAGAGTTAAATGTTGTGTTTACATTCCTGATAACCTGGACTATGTTAAAGTTCCCAAATAAAGGCCTTGTCCTTTCCAGCCTTTGCTAGGTCTAGTTATGGGAACAATTTCTCAGTTCTTCCACCTCCTGGTGAAAGATTGACTTCTGTCATTTTCATGATACTCAGTGGCATGTTCCAGATGCTGCAACATTTACTTTGTACTAATTTCATTTCAGTACTCATGTCTTTTTGTTCTTCTATCATAGAAGCACCCACCCCCAGATGACTTTACAACCTGCTCCTCCCCAACCAGACTTCTGCCTCGGACCCCTCGATTGACCCGATTTTTAAAAAGGAACTCCAAACTGCTTGCCCCTCACTGCCCCCTTTCAGCTTCGAAGCAGCCAGAACGACCGACGCCCCCTTTTCCTTAAAGCAGTTGGGAGTTCCTATAGCTAAAGCGGAAAATGAAGCCAGAATTAAGGACAGGTAGTTAGTGTAGAAATAGGGAATCGGGTCAATTCGAGGAAATGAAGCCATGAAGCCATCTGCCTTTACAAATGTCAAGGATCTCCGGAGCCCATTGATTACCAAATTTACCTGCCTATAGGGGATGTAGGGTGCGCTCACTTCTCGGGACTTTCAAAATATCAGCTTTCTCCCTGCCGGAAGAAGTCTGTATTATTCCCTTTAAACAATCCAAACTATGGTCCTTACTCAACAGTACCAAATGATTAAGCAAACTGATAACCGAGACAGGATGGACAAATGGATATAAGATTCTATCCATGATAAACAAAAAGGGGGAATAGAGGAGACCTTCAGGTCCCCTAAAGATAAACTTTCTCTTTGTCTCTTTGTTTGGGTTTTTATTTTTTTTTTAAATCTGGGTAATAAGGGTAACCCGGTGCTTTACTGGAGCTGCGACTCAGTTTGTGTGTTTCCACGGAATAAACTAACTTACAACCTCTTTTTAGTCTCTTAGGAGGAACAGTTCAACTATGTAACAAAACAACTGCTTCTCTCAATTGTACTACAGATTTGTGCTATCTCTCAATGTTAAAATGCTTCTAAGTTCCTGCTGGCAGACTTAATGTGTGTTCCTACCTTCCTACCAGTCCCAGTCTCTGTTACAGATGATGAATTGCCAGTATTGCTTTCCAGAAATAAGAGGGACTTTGGAATCACCGTAGCAGTCATTACCATCATAGTTACATCAGCAGCAGCAGCCGCCGCAGCAGCTGTAGCCTTGACAACATCAGTACAGTCAGCAACTAAGCTTAATGAAGTGGTCCAGCAGACAGCTACTGCTCTGTCTACTCAACAAACAGTGGATCAACACCTAAAAGCAGGACTACTTTTGGTGAACCAGCGTGTGGACTTACTTCAAGAACAAATGGACCTTTTACAAGAACTGTTAAGCGTGGGGTGTATTTATCATCTGCCGGGACTGTGCGTTACACCTGTAGCTTATCATAATCTTAGTTATGCAGCAAATTTGTCTAAAATCATATCTACTCAGCTACGTGCCAATTGGTCTTATAAATTTGATAATCTTACTGCCATTCTTAGATCACAAATTGTTAGCCTTAATTCTACTAGAGTTAATGTAGCCCCTATATCTGAAATGCAAAATTGGTTATCTTCTTCCTTCAGTTTTGTAAAGCAATGGGCAGGAATGGGAACATTGTGTGTGTTTATGATCATTGCAATTGTCTTCCTCACATGCTTTATCATGCGTATACGCCAAGTTCATGCCAGAGATCGCATCATTTTCCATCAAGCCATGATGGCCTTAGAGGCTGGCAGCTCTCCTCAAGTCTGGCTGAGCATGCTGGATCGGTAGTCAACGACGGGTAAGGAAGGAGGTAACCGCGTACCGACCTAAGACAGGAGCTGTAGCATGCTCTGCAGTTATCCGATGACGGGTAAGGACGATGGTTGACCACTCCGCCTAAGACAGGCACGATCCCAAGCCAGCATTCTTTTAATAAATAAAAAAGGGGGAGCTGTCGGGGTACTGCAGATCCCCAGCCCTTCGGCGTGGCCAAGATGGCGCCTGGCAAGGTGCCAAGGAAGTGCTGAGAACAAAACCAGGTACCTCCAGCAGACTAATACTCTCTGCCAACAAGTGGCGTTATTTGAGGAAGTTAATGTGATTGGTTATGGGTCCTCGTGGACACTGCATGATTGCTATATCCACACTATTGTGCTCCATTACTGTCCATGCTTTTCCCTCGTGATCTATAAGCTGATTGGTTGTTGTATGTAATGTAAGGCGCTTGCAAGAGCGGCCCGCCGCTGCTGGCCAGCCAGAAGAAGCAGACTGCAGAAAATAAAGAACTTGCCCTGATCCGGTTTCGTGTTTCTCTGCGGGCAGGGGACGCGATATAACTTAGACTCATACCTAAAATCATGTATGCACATGTACACACACACACACATATACACAAACCACGGGTAGGAACAAATCACGATTAATTACTTCCCACTATTATTAACTGACTACTCAATTATATATCGCCTCATCTGGTAGGATTTGCTATTAGACAAGAAAAAGAAGGCACCAAAAAATTTTAGAAAAATAAAATTAGGGGAGAAAAAATTGAGGTTCAGAAAATTCATAAAATTAATTTCTCTGTGTGCCAAATTGGTCAGGTTTATGGAGGGAGAGGTTGAGGATCCCCCAGATACGCTGGCAACAATGAACTCCAGCACCATCTCTGAAGGTGGAAGGATTTGCTGGTTCCAGAGAGAGGCAGAAAAGACCAACTCTAAATGCTCCTTTACCTATGGGCTTTTGTCTTACCTTATGAGACATCCCCCACTTTTAATCTTCTGTCCCTGTTCTCTCCCTTAAAGAAACGAAGATGCTCTGATTGCCATGAGAATTCCAACTGTAGGCGGATTTTTATGGGAAAAGGTTCACAGTCTTCAGGACATTTTGACCCCATGGATGTCTTGTGATTTATTCTCACCTGATGTGGTTCAGGCTGTCCTTAATGTAGCTGGTGCTGCAGTCACTGCAGGGAAAGAAGAGAAGCCCCGTCAGAACACAGAAGCATGAGCCAACTTTTCATTTCAGTGTCAGTCTTTGCTGCAAAGACAGTCAGAGTACACCATGGGTTTACACATATTCCCTCACCTGCGTGCTCCTCCATGGCTTCTGGTGGCTACACCATCAGACATGATTCCTATGTAAAGCCTCATGTGTTTATGGTGTGTATGTGTGTGTCTGTGGTTCACACTGAAATTTCACAGGTGTCATCAGATGCATTCTGTATTTCTCATAGTTACCTGTATGTGGGACTCTGTGATGGGAAGGAGATCAGAGCCCCTCCCTCAGGGCCACTGGGTAATTGATCTTAAATTTGATCTGTCAGCACATCTTAAGCACGTAAACACCATGTTCCATCCAGCCTGGAAACAAGCAAAGCTCCAACCTCGTGATCATTTGGTTCCTTTCGTGGACACATTTATTGGCCTTCTAGGTTGTAACAAAACAAAAATGAAAAATGTAATGTGCCGTATAATGTTTATTGATTTTTTTCCTGAGCTAAAAGCAAAGTTTTAGATGTAGCCTTGGAAACAACTATGACTTTGGCATGGAAGGTCCCACACGGCTTCCTGGAATCATTACCCAAACTTAGATCAGACTAAGGAGAGCTGGCACAATGCCAGTTTTGATTATTAGAAGTCAGCAGAACTCCTGAAGACAAAGGTTGGGTGACTCTGTTTATATCAGAATGAAACAGTTCCTATACTCCTGATCCCTCTCAGAGTCATGCCAATGATATGCTAGGCTGTCTTGAGATGATGCCCTTGCCTTCCATACACAGAATCACTGTCTCTCCACCACTTCCCCCATGCTCCTCAAAGCCAGCTGAAGTCAATATTCTGGTATTAAGAGCCAGCCATCCTTAGCAGATAGAGAATAAATAGAGCTGATTTTTCCCAGCTCTCTATTGTAACTGCATAAGATAGTGATTCTCAACTCTGACTACCCATTAAAATCACCCTGGAACCTCCTAAGACCTAGCCAAGACCAGAACCCAGCCCTGAGCAAGGAAACAAAGTTCCCCATGTGATTCTAATGTGCATCCAGGGCTGAGGAACCACTGACATATGTCATTAAGACACTTCAAATGCAGCATTGATGTGGCACCCAGGGTGTGTGCTGACCGTAATTATGTACACCAATGTCTAACGAATGCCTGCCTTGCTCTTGCACAGAGCAGATTTACATCGTTACTTGCTCCTTATGCCAACTTCATATGGTTGACTACTACTGTGAGAAAGTTCCCAGAAATGGATTGTGACTCCAACAAAATGGAAGTTTACTTTCATGTAGTGGTAAGGAGTGACTGCTGGTTTGCTGGTGCCTCTATTGCATCTGTTCATTCCCACAGGGCAGTAGAGACTCTGTTCTCTTCCTGGTGTGGCTTCTGAGATCCCTTTGAGAAATCATTCTAGCCAGCCAAAAGCATGGAAAGGTCATGA
This sequence comes from Sciurus carolinensis, assembly GCF_902686445.1. Taxonomy (NCBI): domain Eukaryota; kingdom Metazoa; phylum Chordata; class Mammalia; order Rodentia; family Sciuridae; genus Sciurus; species Sciurus carolinensis. Next base: position 69,361,540 of record NC_062224.1, read on the forward strand.
GTCAGACCTAGAAGTAGTAATTATCATTTCTTCTCACACCCCATTGACTAGAACCTAGGAGCACAGGGCAGTGGGTAATGCGGACCAGTGGGGTGTCCAGAAAGATGAGGGGAACAAGGATTGTGGTGAGTAACTAACAGCCCCTGCCACCAACCCTAGATGTGCAGGCACACCAAAGGGACAGCTCCTTCCTACATGAAAAACATCCAGGAATTTGGTGAAGCTTTGGAGTAAGTAAAAGTGAAAGTATCCAGTCAAAGTATTTTAGGCTCAGTAGCACAAAAAAAATTATTATTTTTTTTAAATTAGAGACTATAGGGTATAATGTTCTATATTTTTCATCCTGTGCCCCCTGAATAAGTTGTGTGAATATTCATAAGGAAGGACTGTATAGAGGGAAAAGAGGGGTGGGGGAGTGGGGTGGAGGAAAAAAATAACAGAATGAATCAAACAACATTACCCTATGTAAATTTATGATTACACAAATGGTATGCCTTTACTCCATGTACAAACAGAGAAACAACATGTATCCCATTTGTTTACAATAAAGAAAATAATAGAGATGATATAAAAAGATACTGTAAGGGGTAGAGTCTAATGTGATGTGTCCCAGGAGTTATTTCAATAACAAAAAAATATTCATAAGATATACAGACTATTTTAAAATCTTTCAAAGATTTTGTTTGTTTGTTTTTGCAGCACTGGGGATTCAGCCTGGGGGCAATCTACCACTGAGCTACATCCCAAACTTTCAAAAAAAGGCATGTTTTATTTTTATTCTGAGACGGTGTCTCCCTAAGTTGCCCAGGCTGTCCTTGAACTTATGATCTTTATGCCTCAGCCTTACAAATAGCTGAGGTTAGAGGCATGTGCCTCCAGACCCAGCTTCAAGTCTATTTTTAAAGTCTTTTGCACATAGGAATATATATAGGTTGGGGATTACAACGTGTAATAGTGAGCTCTAAGTTTTCCTTCCCCACCACTAAACAATGGCCTCCTCATACTTCTCCGTTCAGAAAATGGGAGCCTTCAGAGAACAGCTCACTCATCTTTCCACCACCTTGGCCATGGATCTCCACATGCCTGTGTTGGACTCTAGTTTCTCCCTCCTAACCTGTCAAAGACCAGCCCCTTCACCCCTGCACGCGAGCATGTCTTCTTTATCTTTCAATGACTACCCTCCCTCAGTCCCCTGCACCTGTATTCTCAGTCTTCTCCTCCATGTTGAACCATTCCCGCCAATGTATGAGCAAGAGCAGAGTTCTTCTAGGGGACGGAGGGAACCTTCCTTGACCCTCTCGCTGCCCATCTGCTGCTTCACTGCAACACTCTCCAGAGTCATCCACAGCTCCTACACCCACTCACTCCTCAACTCACTCCAAGTGGATTCCCTGCTGTGACTTACAGAAATTGTTTTCTCAAGGTCACCAGTGACTTCCAAGTGACCAAATCCAATTGTCATTCTTCTCTTCCCATATTTTTCAGCTTGCTAGGACCCACTCCCTCTTCCTCAAAACAGTCTCCCCTCTTGGCATCTGTGAAATGCCCCAGTCTGCTCTGTCCATTTCTTTTGCCCTCTCTGATGGCTCAGCATTGGGACTGGCACCCTTTCCTATCTTGATGCCATTTCTCCTAGAGGAGCTCATGCAGCTCTGTGGCTGTAGATGTTATCTCTGTGCTCATGACTCCTGAGTTCTGAATTTATCCCAGACCTTTTCTCCAACTGCTTGATTGACCCTCGAATGACTCTTACTGACAGCTAAATCCTAAACAGTGCAAAGCCAAATTCAGTACCATTTCCCTCCACAAAACAAACACCTAACTTGGCAAATGGCACCTCAGTCAACCAGGTCAGAGATCTGGGAGTCATCTTTATTCTTCTACCAGTGGTCCCCAAATCAATCTAACAAGAAGTCCCAGAGTAGAAGTGAAACTGGAATATTAATGTCATGTCCCACCGATCTGCTTCCCATCGTGTTGGACGTCATGTCTCCAGGTCATGGCAGCTGCCTCTTAACAGCCCTGCCAGCTCTGTGCTGCTCTCCAGTAGTCTGTTCACATAGTGCTGGAGCTGGATTTTAAAAATATGTCAATCCTTGCTCTTTGCAGCATTCCTTCACATTTCTGATAAAATCCCAATTTTTTGCCATGACCATGGAGTTCACACATGCTGTCCTATCTGCCTCCCGACCCTGGTGCTGTGCTGTCTTATCTTCTCCTGTCACACACAACCACCATCCACGTCCCCCCTCAGTGCCTCCAACTTACCTTCACATGTGCCATCCCCTCTGCCTGGCATGTTCTCCTCCAGCACTGCCCTCAACTGGGTCCTGGTCATTCATATAGGTGCTTGTGATGGAATCAGTACTCCTCATCTCAGTAGAGAAAGGACCACAGTTGTGTGGTGTTTTCCAATATGCTGCAGCCCAATACTTGTATAATAGACAAGAGAAGTGGATTCTAGAAAAAATAAAATGATGAAGACATAATGTAAGTCCCATTTTTAATTATTAGGCTTGGCTCTTATCCAATTACATTTAAATAAATAGGAATTGAAAACACACATGGATGTTGTGACAAGGCCAAATTGATTTCTTATTTCACCATGGACTCTGCAGCAAATAGTCGATGCACAGGTACTGGTCTAGGTCCCCTAGGGCTGCTCTAGATTTCAGTCTAAATGTCACCATTGTTGGGGACTTCCAAGAACAGCTCACTTAAATTACATCCTTTTACCCACACCCCCAATACTGTATGGCCCATACGGAGGCAAAGGTAATTAGCGCTTTCCCTCAGTGCCATTGTCTACCGATCACCCTGGATACCCCTCAGGGCTGTCGGGAGGGGGAGTCTGGAGAAGGAACCTTTGGGGTCCACCCAAGAGTAGCCCGGGCCGAGAACCCCGCAGTTGCTCCAACCCTTCCTCCACCTCCACGCATCCTGGGCAGATCAGGACTAGGGACACTGTGTACTTGCAGCAATTGCGCTCCGGGCCTGGACAGAAAAGTAGGAAATGGCTTTGGCAGAGTCCAACATGCCTGCAGAGCAGGTGATTGGAACTTGCCTGGGCCGGGAACCTCTCACCCGAGTCTTAAGAATGGCGGCTGCACTAACTGCATTTAAGTAGCCGACGGGTGCCCATTTTGCCCTCCAAAAATAAAGAGACAGAAAGAAAGATGCACCTCAAACAGATGTGGGGTGTGTGGAGAGAGAAGCTTACTTACCTTGGCGTAAATCTCGGTGGGACCTCCAAATCTGATACCGCCGTTTACCGGTGACGAGTTCTGCTTCTTCTAATGTTGAAGATTAAGCACTAGAGAAGCACGCCAAGGCAAGCATATTAAGCAGGTTTTATTTAAAGGTAGTAATACAGACTTCTCCCAGCAGGAAGAAGGGGGCCATGACTGATGTTCTAAAGTCCCGAGAAGTGAGCGCACCCTACATCTTTTATAGGTTAAAGTCTCTTTTGTTCTTCTCCAATTCTCTCCTCCCTTATCTCTCTCCTTCCTGCCTACGTGACTAGGCCTGGTTTTGCATTACTGAGAAACCATGGGCAGGGGGAGGGCCAAGGTGATTCAGGCAGGTAAGGGCCCAGGGGGCATTAATTATCAGCTCCTTGCTTGCAGTCCTTGATAAAGGCAGGTAAATTTGGTAATCAATGGGCTCCGGAGATCCTTGACATTCCATTCTTCCAGGGGCAGTCTCCAACTTCCAAAGGCAGATGGCTTCATGGCTTCATTTCCTCGAATTGACCCGATTCCCTATTTCTACACTAACTACAAAACCTTCATGAAAGAAATCAAAGAACTACATAAATGAAACGTATTCCACATTAATGAATAGGAAGACTCAAATTACTCTGGTTCCTGGTTCTTCCCTACTTGTTTCACAGACTCAGTGTAATCCTGATTATTATTTTGAGGGATTATAAACTGACTTTAAAGTTTTTATGGAAAAGCAAAAGAACCAGAACAGCCAATGCAAATTGAAGGAGAAGAACAACTTCAAAAGACTTACCATAAAGCTGGGTGTGGTGATGCATGCCTGTAATCCCAGCAGCATGGGAGGATGAGGCAGGAGGATTGCAAGTTCAAAGTCAGCCTCAGCAACTTATGGAGGCCCTAAGCAACTCAGTGAGACCCTGTCACAAAATAAAAGACACAAAGGGCTATGGATGTGGTTCAGTGGTTATACCCCTGGGTTCAATCCCTGGTACCAAGAAAAAAAACAGACTTACCATAAGGCTACAGTAGTCAAAAGAGTGTGCTATTGGTGAAATAAGAGGCAATTGAACAAGATACAGGACCCAGAAATAGACCCACATAAATGTGGTCAACAAAAACACAGAAGTAAAGACAACACAGGGAGCACACATAATCATTCCAACATGTGGTGCTGAAACATCTAGACATCCAGGTGCCAAAGTGGGGGTGGTGGGAATCAATATAGACACATGCCTTGTCCTATTCACAAATGCAAACTAAAAGTGGATCATAGGCCTAAATATAAATGCAAAATTATAAAATTCCTAGAATATAACAAAGAAAAGAATCTAGATGACGCTGGGTATCATGATGTCTTTCTGAAAACAACTTGGAGGGCATGATCCATGAAAGAAATAATTGATAAACTGGACTTTGTTAAAATTTAAAAATTCTGTTCTGTGAGAGTTAACATCAAGAGAAAAAGAAAATAAACCAGAAATTGATAGGAAAGGCACATCAGATAAAGGAGACTGTTATACAAAATACAGAAAGAACTCTTAAAAGTCTACAAGATCACTAATAATCTGATTGTAAAATGGTCCAAAGACCTTAATAGATGTCTCACCAAAGAAGAGATACAGATGGCAAATAAGCATGTGTAAATATGCTCCATGACAGGTGTCATTGGGGAAATACAAATTAAAACATCAAAGAGATGCAACTACACTACCTAATACAATAGTCAAAATCCTGCATGTGGACACACCAAATGCTGATGAGTATGTAGAGCAACAGGAGCTCATATTTCTGGTGGCAATGAAAACTGACAATAGCCACTTTGGAAGACAGTTGGGTGATTTCTTACAAAACTAATCATGGTTAAAAAAATATATATATATATATTAGCCAATCCACCAATTGTGCTCTTTGGTATTTACTGAAAGGAGCTGGAAAATTTGTGTTCACATGAAAACCTGCCCACAGATGTTTATAGCAACTCTATTCATAATTGCCAAAACTTCAAAGCAACTTTTAGTAGGTGAATGGGTAAACAAACTGGTTCATCCAGAGAGTGAAATAGTATTCAACACTGAAATGAAATGATCTGGCAAACCATGAAAAGACACAGAGGATTTTTTTCCTCTTTTAATTAGAGTCTTATAGTTATGCATAGCAGTTGGGCTTATCGTGGCAAACTCATACGTTCTCGGAATATTATACAGAGTGCTGTATTGCTCAGCTTGGGTGTGTGGCAGGTTAGGTGTATTAAATGCATTTTCTACTTAGGATACTTTCTATTTACCCCAAGGGTTTATCAAGACATGGCCTTACCATAAGTTGTGGAGTGTCATTTGTAAAAACATGTAAAATGTAGTGTCCAAGGAATTCTGAGACCACTGCCTGGATGTGCAAGGAAGGCTCACTGAGGAGTCTGGTGTTCATGCTGGCTTCAATCTGAACAGGAGGAAACAGTGAGGCAACGGGGGCATTCAGGGTGAAAGGAGCTGCCTGGGAAATTTCCGGGAAGCTCAAAAGGAAGAGAGAGCTTACTAGGGAAACTACAGTCTGTAGTTTCTTTGGCTCACCTGTCCGGCCCCAGCTCAGACCCTTCTTAGCCAATACGAGGCACATTGAGTGTCCCAGGCCTGTGCATCTCAGTCCCCCACTAACCTGCCTCTATAGAGCTCAATGAGAGACTAAATATGGTAAAAATAGTATTCTGTCATCATGTGTATAGAGAGGAATTTTCCTGCTTTTCTGAAAGGAGTTATAATCCTCTGTCATCAAACAAGGAGCAGAGCGTTGACACCTGGTGGACAGTAATCATCATCCATTTCCGGCCTCTCATGGATTTTGCCTGGAACCACAGAATGTCTAGGCTCCCTGGTCACCTGGATCCCCAGCAACCTCATAAAGCAATAACTGTTGCTAATAATCTCCAAAGCTTTGGGAAACATTTTAAAAATAGAGCTACAGCAGAATCTTTGTTGTGCCACCCACAGGTTCTGGTGGGTATGTTTTGCTTAGAACTAGCAGCCGATGGGATCCGAGTCACAGGCTGAGCCTAAGGGAAATCTCGGGGCAGCACGGTGCTTTTACTCACTGGTATTCTAGGAACATGCAGGTTATTTCAAATGCTGGTCATGAGGCCACCATGCCCTGTGCTAGAGGCTTCTGTGTGTGCAATTTGTCAGGTGGCATTGTCTTAGTGAAGGGGTAGAGAGGCTGGGGTACCAGAACTCAGTTTAGCCCCAAGGCAAGGCTGTGTCAGGTAGAAGCAAGGAAGTCCCTCGGGATATTTAAATAAGTTTCAACTTTGTTATTAATAGCTCTGTTGTTGTTTCCTTCCAAATCAAAGAAACACTTCCCCAGCCTCTGCCCTGATGGCACCATGCAGGGGTTTTCTCTACAGAGAAGCCAATGGTCTGCTAGGTGCAAGGTGTGAAGATAAATGTTTCCACTTGGGGCAGATGCGTCTCCATTACAAGTGATTATGACAGTCTCAGAATGAAAGATGCAATGAATGGATTTTACCTGGTCTCCAAGAAAACATGGCTGTGAGATGTGTCCAGGTTCTCTGAACGTTCAGGGCTGTCCTGTTACAGTCCAGGGATTCTAACTGCACAGGAAGCCTGGCTGTGCCAGTCCTGGGAAGGGGAGCACAGGGACTCCAGCAAGTTTGGGCACCAGTGACACTACTACCTGTTATTTACCAAGTCCCCAGGGTGTTCCTGATGTTTGAGCACCATGGTTTATGTACAGCTTCTAGTCCTCACAATGACCGAGTGAATTAGGAATTGAGTTTCATTATACAGATGGGAAAGCGAAGACCTAGCAAGTTAAACAAGCTGTCGGATACCCCACAGCTCATCAAGAGTAGAGGGGTGACTGGAACACAAACTTGGGTATCTCCACAGCCCATCCCCCTGTACACCACCCCTCACAGCCTCTCTTTGTCTCATTAAATGATGGATTGTACGGTAGAGCAATTCCTTAGCACATCATAGGGCCGTTTGCCTTGGGGCTGATGCAGTGACTTGAACAGTCCTGAAACCTTGAGGCCAAGTGAGAAAAATTGCTGCTGATAAAAAATGTGCATATATTCACAGGGCTTCTTCCATGAGATTTTCTGGGCCGTAAAAACAGTTCTTGTAATTTTATAATCCTATCTTGGCCCTTAGGGACTTTTTTTGGAGAGCCTACTAGGAGGAGAGCCTCAATGCTCTGAATGCTGTAATTTTGTACACAATCAAGGTGTTTCGATGTGTGTATGCATAGCAAAATGATTACTACTGCAGTGGAGCAAGTCACTTATCTTCCTCACGTAGTTACCTTTTTGTGTCTGTGGTGAGAACGCCTGAGATCTACCCTCAACCAATTTCCAGGATGCAACACAGCATTACTAACCATGGTCCCTTGATCCAGATTTGTTCACCCTCCCTATGAAACAGATGTGCCCTTTGAGGAACATCTGCCCACTTCCCCCACCTGCCCACCCCTGGTAATCACCACTCTATTCTGTTTCTCTGAACTTAACGTTTTTGCATTCTACATATCAGTAAGACCATGCATCATTCATTATTTTTCTTTCTGGGTCTGGCTTTTTTCATTTAGCTCAATGTCCTCCAGGTCCAGCCCTATCGTTACCAATGGCTGGTCTTCCTTTTTTTAAAAAGCTAAATAATACTCCATGGTGTGTGTGTGTAGTGTTGTGTGTGTGTGTTGTGTGTGTGTGTGTGTGTGTCATGCCTTTTCCTTATCCATTCATCTGTTGGTGGACACTTAGTATACCTGTGCCCATAGAAAGGACTTCCATTAGCATGTGACTGGACTCCACCAGAATGTGGCTGTGCTGGGGACCCCAGGCAACCAGATGAGCCCATCATCCTGGAGGTCACTGGGGTACCCTTCCCTGTGTTCTTAAAAGAACTGAGTGGAGGGAAAATGGCACAGAGGAGGGCCACTGGTGAGAGAAGTCCCCCCCCCCCCCGCCCAATGCATCCCTGGACCACCCAGAGGGCTACCATTGCAACTGCCTTTTCTCTGTCCCTCTTCCTTGGCTGCTGCCTTTGTTACCTCCTTGGATATTCCCAGAACATGATGGAGATTTTGCATCTGAAAAGAACCCCCATTTGTGTAAATGGAAATGCAAGAGGTTATGTGACTCCATGCCATGGACAGCATGGTAAAGGGCATCTGCCAGCCCAGGGAACAGCACCCTGAGGCAGCAAAAAGCTCCTCAGCCTTTAGAAACAGAGCTTCAAGTCATGGCTAACCAGTGTCCACCTGTGGGGCCCTCCCTAGCAGCCACCTGTCAGCCAATATTTATTGAGCACACCCTAGTCCGTAGGCCTCAGGTCTATCTCTGGGCCTTCCCTGCACTACAACATGTTACAGGCAGAGTTCCCATTGAAAACCTCATTTCCTAGGCTCCCTGGTCACCTGGATCCCCAATAGCTCTGCCCAGAGGGAGGCAGGATGGTGGGCAGGCAGAGAAACTAGTCTTCCTCTCACTCTTTCTGCCTGGGGACATCTCCAGCAGTGTCTGAGTGTCCTTGGGCTCCAGCTCTTACTGAATAGACCTGGGGGTCCCATCTTCCACTGAGGACCCCAGCAACAAAGACCCCTTCATCCAACCCACCCGGGGGTGGCAGTGGCCTCCTGCAGCTGCTGATCCTGGGGTGCCCCAGCTGACTCCTCCACTTTCCCATCACCCATGTGAGCCACTATCTCATGATGTTCCCTCTCTTTAGAGACTTGGGTCTTTGCTGGCCCCATGGATGCATATATGTTGGCTCTGAATGAAGGCCTTACTGGCATTCCTCAGAACAGCCCCAGGGACTCCTGTTTTACACATCAGGACCCTGAAGCTCAGAGATGAGAAGGGACTTAGTGTCACTCAACTGGAGAGTAGTTCAGCCAGAATTCAGATCTGCTCCTGTCTAGAGGAAGTCTGGGCTCCCACTCACTCCTCTAGTTGCTACTTTGAGCTTCTGTCTCTTCATATCTAAAAGAGCCAAAAAATGATCTACTTTGTAGCACTGTTTTCAGGGGAGGAGGGAAGGAGGGAAGGAGGCAGAGAGAGAGAGCACGAGAGAGCAAGAGCGCTTGTATCCACATGCCTTGGAACTCCTCCACTGGTGGTCCCATTTTTTCACCAGACTCATTGGGCATGTGCTGCCAGTGAGTGGTACTACTTGCTTTTTTCTGTGCCCTTCACAGGGCAGTCAGTGTTGGGTGGTGACTCTCCCTGCAGAACCAGCCTGTGTGCAATGGGCATTGCCCAAAGATTTACATTGTCCAGGGCATTTGGTTGCCCCTAGAAAGGGCTCAAAAGTTAACACTCTTTTGGATTTATTTGTTTTGATTTTTGCTCTGAGTTCTTACAGGTTTCCCCAGGTGTGGGTTTTAGGCTGCCATTGGTAGAATTTGTGGTTTTATTATTTCCTGAAGAATGCTGTTTATTTTTTAGTCCTTCTCCGGGAAAGAGAGCTCTCTGTGGCATGAGATAAACAAGCACCAAACTGCTAAAACCATCTTTCTGGTTCCAGAGAGGGGGCCATTCCTACCCTGCAGCCCAGGATGTAGTCTTGAGATAGGAAACTAAAATGAGCTTTTCCCTAATCTCATGGAATATTAGAATCAGAAAACCCCCAAACTTCACCTAGGGCAGAATAAGCTTTCACTTTACAGAGGAGAACAATAAGGCTTCCAGAGGTTAAGTGACCCATTTAAAGTCACACAATGTGGTGGTGGCAGAAGCAAACCTAGAACCCAAGGCTTCTCGTTCCCCCTTATGGGGAGGGGATGTGTGAGCTGGGTCCTCAAGCAGAGGTAGAAGAATTGCTCCACATTTGTCACTGGCCAGACCCCAAGATGACACTGGAGGATCAGTTTAGGACCACAGCGCTGGGATTCAAACAGTTCTAAATTACTACTGTGGTTGCAGAAGCAAACTTGGCATAGCTGTGCCTGTCAGTAAAGATTTTGTCCACAAATATCTTAATTTTATTTACTATTCTGTCTGGCACATAATAGCATGCATTATTAATAGAGTAGCTAAAACAATCTATTAAATAGGCACACTCTTTGCATTGTAAAAGGAGCCTCTCTTTCACAGTGTACTTTACAACACCATGTGAGAGCAGTATGTGCTCAGAATATTCTAGAAGGCTTCCATTTGACCTTACGTGAGGTAAGGAGGTGGGAGGGAAGGATATTTTGGATCTGATGTTCCCTCTCTTAGAGTCACTAGTTAGTGTATCCTGGACAAAGTACCTCCACTTCTCACTTAGGACTCCTCTTTGTCCCTTTCACCTCCAAGGTGTCCTGGCCCGAACAGGCAGTTACCTCTATTCTCTATTTCCCATTCTAAAAGTCTATGCCAGGCCATGTCCCCTGTGATCTGTCAGCTTTCCCCAACTAGGCTACTCAGTTCCCATATACCCTGTAATCAAACATCTCCACAGCATCTGCATTCCTGGGACACAGGGAACAATCTCTGTTCTTGACTTGCCCTTGAGAATCTTACCATCCACTGGACAGATGGAATTGACTTTTCAAAAACTAGAGAATGATGCAAGATGGAAACACTCAAGGGATTAAGAACATCAAGTGAAAGAGTTTTGAGAACATTTTTAAAACATCTTAATATTTAGTTGATATCTTGGAAACTTCTTCCAAGACTAAGTAGAAAAATAGCTTCTGTGGGCTGTTTTAAAGTACCCTAATGTACTATAAATCACAGCTGTGCAGTTTAGCTTTCTCTTTATAATCCTTTGGCCTTTTTGAGATACCATAATTGTTCAGTGATAGAATATGGTCCCTTGATTAATAAAGAATAACGCTGCAGACTCAGAGAATAGATGGCAGGTTTCAGACGAAGAAGTTTCTCTTACTTCAGGAAGTGTTTGGTGATGTCACCAGGGTGCACAGACACACCTTTGGGTCTGGAGAGGGATGCATGTGACCCTTATACCTAGCACACTTTCTGAGGCTAGGAAGAGTTGGGTGCCTGCCAGATGCGACCATGGGGGATTCCTGCTGCTAAGCCCACTGTTATTGCTTGGATCTGTCCCCGAAGGTTCACATGTTGAAGAGCAAAATCCTCGAAAGCCGTCTTGGGACCCAGCCTCTCCCTGTGCCCTTCTCTTTGCTTTCTGGCTCCACCATTTGATCCCTGACATGATGTTCTACCTTGCCTCCGGCCCAAAGTGAGAGGGCCAGACAACCAAGAACTGATATCTCTGAAATCCTGTGTCCAAAATAAACCTTTCCTCCCTTGAAGTTGTTTATCTCAGGTATTTTGTCACAGTGACCACAAAGCTGACTCATACACCCACTTAGCATTGCTAAATAAAGTGAGGCTGCCTTGGGGGTGTGAGGCTAAGGGAAAGGGGGTGAAGGTTGTTTCCAACAGGATGCCCACTTTCCTCACAGGGAGTTGTGAGAGATACACTGGATTTTCCTGGAGGGGAGAGAAAGAGGTGGCTATTTCCAGGAGCTCCCTCCTTCCCTAAGCAATATTCCCCTTTTCAGGGGTGATTTGCATGAACCTGGGAGATAGACTGTTCCTAATGGGGGAAGTGCCCTGTCCTGAAGCATTAGGTCCTAAACCATCATGATAACTACAAGGGTGAAGACACCAGGCTGATTATTTGTGTCATCAACAGGGGCAGTGTGTGGGGGTTGGGGAGATGGGGATCCACCCTCCAAACATCCAGTTCAGCAGGCCTGGATCAGCTCACTAGCCCCTTCCTGATTGCCCATTAGGTTCTCCCTCCTGAGACCGCCCACTGCACACACAACTGACCTCCACTATGACACACAGCTCAGACCTTATCTCCTTGTCCTTTGTACATGTCTTATCCTCCAGGGCCACATGCAGGTGGGAGTGGTTACCTGGTGGGGCAGTGAGCACCATGAAGCCCTCATTTGCTTCCCTTCTCCAGCCCCCACAATGCTTGCCTCAGAATGTTCTACTGGGGAAGGACAAATGAGGCCTATGGTGCTCTGGTCCCAGATACCCCAAAACATCCCAGGAGGATATTTCTAGCTCTGCCCTGTTGCACCTGAGGACCTCAGCTTTGCACATGTCACCTGCTCTCTCTGATGCACTGACCTGGGGGGGAAGTGGGCCTTGGACTTGGTCTGGAACATCCTGGCCAGGATGTTGAGCAGTAGTACCAGCAGCACACTGGTCACCGTGAATGTCACAATCTTCCATGTGATCAGGAGGGTCTCGTGGGTGCTGGGCCATGTTTGCTCTGCCGTGAGAGAACAAAACCATGCATGAGTTTTGCACTGTGACAGATGCCAAAGTCCCCCAAATGTTCCTTTGATGGATTCACCTGCCACATGAGACACCCAGAGAGTACCTACTAGCTCCCTGGGGCTCAACAGACACCTCACACATGGCACAGTGCCTATTAATCACATTAGGATTCACACAAGACTAAAATCCATCTCCAGCATGGGCTCTGCCGGGTTGAAGACAGACTTTCCTGTTCAAATCTACACCTGGCCTGAGAGCCTGGCATAGACCCAAATAATTTGCCCCTTTGTGCAGAGAATGAAGAGGGGGTCCTCTTTCTGAAGGACGGTGTTCTGAAATGGACCAAGGGCTGAAGGGGTCAGAGGGGGCTATAGGCCTTGGTGATGTTATGGGACATATTATTGGCCGGGATGAAAGGTGGTGGCATAAAGCAAAAAAGAGGAGGACTAAGGGGACATGCCTGTCCCCTGGCCCTCATCCTCATTCTGTCCACTGAGTGTCTGAGAGTAAGATGCAGTATGAGCAGTTCCTTCCAGAACAGAGTTTCATCCTTTCACCACAAGCACCCTGCCCGCTAGCCTGCTCAATCCTCTCATCACACTCAGTGGCCGTCCTCCTATTCTCTCTGCCCCTCTCCCCTTGTTGGCTCACATGAACACCTGTGTGCCTTCAGATTTCCAGTATTAATAAGCATGTCTCTCGCGTGCTGTGTCCAGAGGAGTAGCTTGCAGCCAGCACTGTGGCTTGGAGCCGCGGCCACGGCCATGATCTTGAAAGGGCAGAAGACTGTGGTGCATGCCAGCACCCAGGCCTCTGTTGTGTGGTCACTACCCTGGTGCACTAAGTGGTGAAGCTAGTTTCCAAGTAATTTGTCATTAAGCTAGGAAAGCACTGGAACTTGAAAATGGCCTCCATTTGTGTAGGTGAGAAAAAGTCTGAGCTTCAGTAGTATCGTTTGTGTTCTCGTTTGCATTTTTAGTGGAAGAGAGCAATACATCACTGAGTCCCAGGGCAGTGTACAGGATTCTGGTCACACCCGCAGGCCTGTATCCTTGCCAGTGGAAGGGCCAAGGAAGGGAGAAAACTGCCCAGAGGCTAAGGTCCTTCCATGGATGCCAAGGGACTAGGGACCCTGTCCACAGTATCAGCATTTTAACTGGGAATGGGCAGGTTAATACTCCTGACCCTCGGAACACGGCCTGGAATCATCTGGCACTGCCCAGCCCCAGTCCCATGTACCGGCAACACATTTCCACAGCCTGTTCATGGTGCTTGGTGTGGGAAGGGAGCAGACACAGGCTGCTCCTCCTCTGAGGGACTCACCTGATTTGATACAGTAGACTTGAAAGGAAGGGAGCCACTCTCCGTACTGGCAGGTGATGTACTTGTAGTCACTGGTGAGGCTGTAGCCAGGATCACAGTAAAACTCCACCACGGTTCCATGGTTGTAGCGCTCACAAGGCCGAGGGTGGCAGATGAAATCTCTGTGACTCACCATTGGAGGTAGTGGACAAACTTGGGCAGTGGGGGAGAATAAGAGTTGCAGCACCACAGGCTCACCCTGTCTGAAGCCCTCAGATGCACGCTGATCCAGGAGAGCATGCTGCTTCAAGATGTGCTTCTGCATTCATCACAAGACCACTGAGTTGAGCCAGAGTTGGCCCCCTCTTTTGCATTTTCACGTAAGGTCAAATGGAAGCCTTCTAGAATATTCTGAGCACATACTGCTCTCACATGGTGTTGTAAAGTACACTGTGAAAGAGAGGCTCCTTTTACAATGCAAAGAGTGTGCCTATTTAATAGATTGTATTAGCTACTCTATTAATAATGCATGCTATTATGTGCCAGACAGAATAGTAAATAAAATTAAGATATTTGTGGACAAAATCTTTACTGACAGGCACAGCTATGCCAAGTTTGCTTCTGCAACCACAGTAGTAATTTAGAACTGTTTGAATCCCAGCGCTGTGGTCCTAAACTGATCCTCCAGTGTCATCTTGGGGTCTGGCCAGTGACAAATGTGGAGCAATTCTTCTACCTCTGCTTGAGGACCCAGCTCACACATCCCCTCCCCATAAGGGGGAACGAGAAGCCTTGGGTTCTAGGTTTGCTTCTGCCACCACCACATTGTGTGACTTTAAATGGGTCACTTAACCTCTGGAAGCCTTATTGTTCTCCTCTGTAAAGTGAAAGCTTATTCTGCCCTAGGTGAAGTTTGGGGGTTTTCTGATTCTAATATTCCATGAGATTAGGGAAAAGCTCATTTTAGTTTCCTATCTCAAGACTACATCCTGGGCTGCAGGGTAGGAATGGCCCCCTCTCTGGAACCAGGGTCAGGAGGTGGCCCATAAACTCACGAACTTGAATGAGGAAATCAGGTCAGAGCATGCTCATAGTCAGACTTTTTTTTTTTTCCTTTTGTTATTGTTCTATCTTGTCTAAAAGTAAGTGGTTTCTATACTACGGCAGAAAATAAAAAAAGAATCATATCAAGTACAGACTTGCCATCTTGCATGAGCACTTAGAGTCCACCATTCCCTGGATGTTTAACAGTGCTACTCTGCATTCAACATCCATCCTGGGAGATATAGTAGAGGCACCTTGGAATGTTCTGTTGGAATGTGTCACGTGGTTCCCTCCCACACACAAGTTCATGAGTAGGCAGGACAAATGTACAGGAGGTAGTAGATCTCAGAGGCAACAGGAAGAATGAGGCAGGAACACCAGAGTGACAAGAGAAAAACCTCTTCTCTGTCAGCATGGCCGTGGGAGACTGCACTGTTTGCCAGAACATACCCAGAAAGTAGGCTGGCTCTTCTGCACCCTCATTCATGCTGGTCTTTATCACACTCTGTGAGCCCCAAGTACCCCAGCTCTGGTGGGGAGCACTGGAGTAGCCTTCTGACTCATTGACATCATTGCCTCCACACAGGGGCCTCCCAGGAGTTTCAGCAGCGACCCTGACTTTGTGGTAGTGGACGGTGTGCCCGTCATGCTCCCGTCCTATGACGAGGCTGTGAGTGGTGGCTTGAGTGCCTTAGGCCCCGGGTATCTGGCCTCTGTGGGCCAGGGATGCCCCATACCCATGGATGACCAGAGACCCCAGCATACCCTGGCTCTGGGGACACGGATACAGGACCAGGAGAGTCAGAAACCTGTGACAGCACATTAGGCTCTTCCGAGCTGCTCCAGAGTCTATATTCACCTCCCCTGTGCCAAGGGGACACTCACCCCAGCTCCGACAACCCTGACACAATTACTAGGACGGTGGGGGAGATGGCATCCGCCAGCCCAGGCATCGACATTGCAGATGGTAAGTGTTTCCCCAGGGCTAAGCTGCACCTGTGAAATCTCACACCCAGCATCCGTAAGCCAGCCCCTTCTGCACACAGCACCGCTCCCTGGCACAGGGCTGAGTCATTTGCCTTTCATTCAGCTCCCATTGCTTCCCCCTCTTCTATGGGAAGAGGCTTTGACCAAGGCCAGTTATTGTAAGGAATGATCATCATTTTGCAAATAATAGGTCCATTAATGGAAATTTCAGGAAGCCCAAAGGGCGCCAAGCCATCCAGAGCTGAAAGGTTACAGTGGCCCTACTTAATTTTTGTAGCTTCTATAAGATACAGGATGTTTTTCTTCTTTATCCCTTAATTAGGCAGGACTTCTAAAAGCAGAGCTTAGGAACAGGATAACACACACAGGCAAAGAGAAAGAGAAATGTCGGGCCCCTGTAGTTTCCCAACCTCAGAGAAGTGCCGTGTACATACAAGTTGCTTTTACCCCATGTGAGATAAAAGACACTCCTGCACCTGTTGCAAGGAAGGGCAGAATGCAGTCCATGGGGAGGTAGGAAAAATGTATCAATTAATGAGGACTCTGTTTCCCAGAGAAGGGAAGCACCAGTCCAACTTTGCAACCGTGAACTCTAGTAATTCTAGCTCAACAATGAATGGCCATAGTGACACAGAAACAGAGGCCTCCTGGTCCCTGCACAGTTCCTTTCCTGCAGACCACACTGCCTCTCTGTACTGGAATCTGTAACTTGCTGGCTTACATGACTATTTAGGGTCTGTGTTAAAGTCTAACACTTTATTTTTCATGAACTAGAAATAGGTCACAATTGCTTTCCAGCAAATAGATGTTATACCAAAGAGTTGCTTATTTGATTTTTTCTTCTCCTCACTAATTTCAAGAATTGTCATCATTCCAAATTGCTATCGTGTTTTTGGTGGTACTAAGATCATAATCATGTCTTGTTTAACAGAGATTCCTCTAATGGAAGAAGATCACTAACCGGGTGAACTCCCCATAATTCTACTGCCCCTTGGGGAAAGGAGCCTTCCACCTTGGAGGGAGGGCCACAGACAGACAGAGCGTGAGGGCATGAGGGACGATTTCTAGTTTATCTGCATGGGGACAGTGATTCACATCATACATCTCGAACTCAACAGCGAGGCTGACAAATTGCAGGGCAGTGCTTTCAAAGGACACTCAAGGATTTGACAGGACCACTGGGGAACAAGGAGCAGAGGGGAATCCCCTGTGCTGTCCTGAAGGGAGATGTTAAGTGTGCCAAGTGCTGCGGAACATGGGGCAGTGTGTCACACATCCCGTTGACTTCTGTTATGAGTGCTCCCTGCGCCCTCGGAAAATATGTTACATTTTGTAAATTTACTTCTCAAATCTGCTTCAAACTGTTGCTGAACTCCAAAGCTGGATGGATCAGCCTCTGCAGAAAGTCCACATTGAGCTACAAAGAAGAGGAGCATAGCCCCCCTGTGACCTCAGTAAGGGACGAACTCACAACGGAAAGACTCTCCTGTGACATTCGGACCAGCTTCCTTTAGCCAGAAAACTCTGCTCAGAGCAGGATGTGGCAGTCCCAATAAGAAAGGAAAGACAAGCAGACTCTGCTTTCTGGAAATTTCTTTTATAAAAAGGGAGTTCTCATGCTCCATGCCACAGAGCATCAAAGCATCAGCATTTGGTGATGGAGCATTGGTATTTGTGTTAATGGTGTGGCACATGGATCAGTGGTGTTGGCTAAGATCTGTGACTTCACACATGATCAGAATGTGTTCAAACACATCTCACGGTGGAGAAAGTAACTAAGGTAATGTTTAGTTTGGGAATTGTAAATGACTCCACCTGACAGTTGATCTAAGTCATGAGTTTCTCTCTGGGTGACTATTATGTTCCCTTACTCCAAAACGTAAGCATATTGTTATTATTTTCCAAAACAAAAAATTATTTCTGTAAACATATTCTGCCTCCAAAGAAAGTGAATTCTTTATTCCCCCCTTTAGTTTGTCCTGCAGAGTTAGGAGGCTCCTTCGAGCCCCACGACTGCCCTCATCTCCTGCTTTTGGGGCCTTGGGCTGCCTCACCTGCTGGCCAGCCCTACATTCCTACTGCAAGAGTCTCATGGTGCCCACTGGGTGGCGTTCCTATGAAATTGATTGATTGACATATAACAAAAAAGAAAATGCCTGACTCCGAAAGTGTCTCTTCAAATATGTGCCCCAGCCATGCACTGTGTCAGAGAACCTTGCCAAACACAGGTGCTCTCTGCCTGGGACAGGGCTGTCTGGAACACGCAGCTGAGAATGAGAAGCCCAGGGTGCTGCGAGGAGCCAGCCCAGGGAGTCCACCCGAGTGTTCATTCCAAGGAAGAGCAGAGCAGGTGTTCGCTGGCTGATTCGCTCCCTCTCATGAGCACATCAGAAGTCACAGGTATCTTCACACTTCATTTCCATGTAGCTTTTCTTTTAATTCAAGGTTGTAATTTGCTGGTCTGGAATCTTGAGGCCCTTTCCCACCTAATTTCACCTGGTCCAGCAGCCGATGCACAGACAGTATTCCTGCAGAAATGCTGGTGCATGGCCATGTCACAGGCCAGGGGGTCAAGTGCAGAGGCTCCTGGACTGCAGCTGCCAGGTTCATCCTTCTCCCACTCCTCCCTCCCCAACTCTGGGTCTAGCAGTAGGCAGCACCCTCCCTCATAAGGCCCCATTTTTAGCTGTTTCCCACAGAGGCTGCACAGCATAATGCAAGAGTATGGGCTTTGCAAGGAAGGGGACAGACCACCTGACTTCAAAAACTTCCTCCTTCTCCACCTGGTTGTGTTCTTGGACAAGGCATTGACCTCCCTGGACCTCAAATTCTAAGTGCAGGATTGGAGATGGTTTGCCTCTCTCCTCTCCAAGCTGTGGAGAGGACTAATGTTAAGTCAAATGCCCAGTACACAGTGGGCATCCGATGCATGCAAGTGATTGCCCCCCTTGGGAGTGGGAGGGAGGTGTCATGTGAATGATTAATGTCCACGTGCAAACCCAGGTGTCTCCAACCTGCCTCGAACCCTTAAGGATCAAAGGTTTTTGCAGGTAAAACTTGCTTGGGGTTGCCCAAAACAGACTGAAATGAGCTACACCTGTTCCTCTGGGAGCTTCTGCCCATTCCTGGCTTCTGTATGCTCAGATTTCAGGCAAATGGAAATTCTCCATCTTTACCCATTAGGCATGTGCCCTCCTTCCCAACACAGCCCTTCTCTCAACACTACACAAAGTTCTGCTCGGAGAGGCAGGGCAGGCTCAGAAATCCCCCAAGGACCCTGAGGGACTCATCTCATCTCCACAGGCAACCCCATAGATTATCACTAACCTGTTTCCTTAATTTTATTGTCTATTTTGGATTTAAAGCATAAAAGTTAATGCCTGTGCATTTCCAAGGTGATAAAGGGGAAAGTCTGCCATCAAGATTCCTGTTCTAGCAGGTGACACAGGGCCCTGGAGAGCAGCAGTCACTTGTCAGGGAGGGTGAGTACTGAGCACAAGCACAGTGGTATGGAAATCATAAACTTAACACAGAGCATGTGCATCAGCGTGGTGTTTAACTGCCAGAGCAGGAAGTGCACTGGCCCCATGCTGGGCTAGAAACCAGTCCCTGGGTACCTGCAATGCAGTATTTTAAGTGGCCAAAGGAATAGCCCAGCTACCTGAAGAGAAGCCACCATGGTGAGACCTCATCAATGGGCTTCAAGCCACTTGGCAGCTCACAGAGCCCTGACCTGCTGGTCATCCAGGTCACTAGAAAAAGAAAACTAAGTACTAACAGATGAGTAGAGTTTGGGCAAGGGAGATGGGATGGTGTCTAAGGAATGGAGACTTATATTTTCTACCTGCAACTGATAAGAAGTATTTCTAGACCCTGTTTCCATCAACACATATTTCATAATTACATATTCCATGCCAGGCCATCTGTGCTCTCCAGTCCAGGACTGGAAACGGGCAGCTGTGACCTGGGAGCTGCAGGACACCTGACCTCAGTGTGGACTCTCAGAGGACACTTCCATGGGAGGTGGCAGCCACACTCATCGAAGGCGAGTGCCAGATGAGTCGGGGGCGGGGGCACATTGCATGTCCAGTCCCAGGGGTGAAGAAAGGGCTGGGTGTGGGAGAGAAAGACTGGTTCTGCACTTCCAGAGTCTGGGATTGGGGTCAGGGTGGAGAAGAGGGAAAAGGGGGCAGTGGTCGGGCAGAGGGGCAGAGAGATGGGACTGCAGAGGTCAGTGAGAGCCAGTTTATAAAGGCCAAGGTTCAAGCTAGGGAGGGAAGTGGTTTCCCTTAGGGAAAAGAGGAAACCATTGGAAGGAGGGAATGGAGAAGATGCTAGAGTGAAATGGGGAGGAGTGAGTGGGTTTGAGAGCTATTTTGCAGGTCAGTTCAATTTTACAGAGGGCGAACCTAGGAGTTAGGGACATCCAAGCTCAGAGTAGGATTGTCACTGGGTCTCAGGGTGTTAATGATTTGGATCTGGAATGTCCCAGAAAAACTCATGCAGAAAACAAGGTCCTCAATGCAGCAAGGCTGGGCTGGTGGCCAAGTTGAGTGGTAGAGCACATGCCTAACGGGCCCTGGGTTCAATCCCCAGCACTGCCCCCACTTCCCTGCCAAAAAATAAAAATATTAGTTAAACTCCAGAGTTCACATTAGGGTTGCCTCTTGGCATTCTACATTCTGTAGGTTCTGACAAGTGTATAATGATATGTATCTACCATTATGGTATCATACAGAATAATTTCACTGCCCTAAAATTCCTCTCTACTCAATCTATGCACCCCAACCCTGGAAACTACTGACCTTTTTACTGTCTCTTTGGTTTTGCCTTTTCTAGAATGTTACATAGTTGAAATCATAGAGCACAGAGCTTTTGTAGGACTGACTTCTTTCACTTACCAATCTACATTCAAGTTTCCCCAATGTCTTTTTGTTCCTATAAATTTAAAAGGAAAAGGAAAGCAGTCCACTTTACAGAACTTGAAATTCTACCTTCACAGTCTTCTCGGCTGACGTGGATGGAGAAGAATGTGAGACAGGTGAGTCTGTGACCATGGTCCCCACCTCTCCAGACCATCCAGGGTTTAGGGAAGACTTTCCACAGGTTCCCCCAATACCACATTCTTGGGTATGATAAACCTCCTGTGTCTTTCCTCTCTTTGGTCATAGGTTGTGATTTTGTCACTCAGGCCCTATATACCTTTGTTAACACTCAGGCTCCATGGCTCCAAGGTGCTTTCATTTTCCCTTCATACTTTAAACCTCCTTAAATCCCTTCCAGTTCCCTCATCGACATATAGGAAAACCCATGAATTATCACTGTGCTCAATGCTGAGGGACCATGGACTGATGAGATGAGCCTACAGTGGCTAGCAGACACCCACAACAGGAAACCATCAACCACATGGAGAAGCAGGGACAGCACCCTCTACCAGGTGCCTTGTGAGTACCTGGGAGAGGCCAGTAGGCCCACCTGGAAGCAGGCAGTTTCCCAGAGACGGGGAATGCTGGGCCACTTAGCACACATGATCATCTTCCTTTTGTGCACATTTTATCTGCTCTTTCCCCACCCTTTGGTAGAATCTCAGCGCTAACGGGGACTGCATCCTAGCCACCTGCTAACCTTGGCACTTCTCTGCTTCAGTATCCTCAACAATGAAATGTGGAAAATAATGGAATCTACTTCATCATGTTATCAGGAGGAATTCAAGGAGCTCCTTCATGCCCAGGGATTAGAACCATGCCTGACACAGATCCATTTTTAAGGTGTTAGCTATCGTCATTATTATTAAGTCCAGACAATTCCATAATACTGCTTCCTTCCTCAATATCCCAGACATAGCTAGAATCCACTTAGTTGGTGGTGTTTGTTCTCCTCCACAGGCATCTCACGGTGATGTTTACCACTCTGACCATTGAGTCATCTCCATTTGCCACCAAGACGCCCTCCAAGCCCACTTTAAATCAACAGATCTTTTAGGAACAGATCTTGACCCACCAGAAAGCAGCCCAACCTGCTGTCATCCAGCTCACATTTCCAAACCTTTCCTCAGGAATATTGTGAGAAATGTGAGGAGACACCCTGTGGAGAGCCATCTGCAGAGTCCCCTGCACCCTCATGCCATCGGAAGCACAGAAACATAAAGAAAGAGGCTAGTCTGTCACGACTCATTCTTTGTTCACTTACATTCTTACAGTGATTTTTATCAACCACCCTTTCAGCATCTAAGGGCTGACAGCCATATGTTTAATAATTGATCCAGATGCTTGTCTGACATCAACACTGAATTCACAAATCCAGAGGTCACCGAATCCACCCTCTACTTCCTTTTTGTTGACCCCATCTCAGATGAGCACTCTGCTTTCTCAGGAGTGCTCTGGCCTCCACAGTTTCTCACGCTGCTCTGCACTTCCCAATGTTTGGGGTTTTCTGGGCACCCCTTCTGTACTTCAAAGAAATCAAGAAAGACCCCCTTCCATGTATGTAGACTATGTCAAAATACATTCCACTGTCATGTATAACTACAAAGAACAAATAAAAATAACATAAGGAAGGCCCGTTTCCTCTTAGGCACCCCAGCAGCCCTGCCTCATTGGTCAGGGCATCAGGATGTCCAGCTTTCCTTGCTCTTCTGCTCTAAAGGAAGCAGGAATCTTCTGAGGTTGAATAGGCATTTCCACAGCTCCTGTTCACCTGGACTCTGGACCCATTTTTCAGGTCAGACAGCACCCTTAGGCATCCATGGGATCTCTCTTTTCTCACCCCAGTATGAGTTCACCAAGGCTGGGCACCCCAGACTCCCTGTCAGAATTACCATTGTGAGGCCTATCACTCCAGAGGGGAAATTCCTGGTGGCATTGCAAGCTGTAAGGTCAGCCCCTTCTGACACTGAATTTACTAAAATCTAGTGTCCTAACCAACAGGCTAAAGGCCTCCTTGATGGATTGATCAGACATTGAGGCATTATCACAGTTAACACCAAAGGAATCTTCTAATGTCACACCGTGCCTCTAGCTCAGCAGTTCTCTACTATCTTGCCCCCCACCTCAGGGACATGTTGCAATGTCTGGAGGGTATGTTTTGGGATGTCACAACAAGGGGTTGATTCTATCTAGCAGGTTGAAGTCAAGGATGCGGCTAAAATCCTACAGTGCCCACCCACACCCTGACATCCCAACAAAGAATTAAGTAGTCCATGTGTCAACAGTGGGCCACAATTAAGAAACCGTGGTTTAGGAGAGGCACTTCATGTGGCTTTGGGACTTACCTGATGTCCTACATCTAATAAATGATACCAACTGGATCTGGGCCCTCATTCATGCTGAGTCAGGACATCTAGACCCCTTTCAGTCTGAACCTCTTTGACAGGTGAGATAGAGGGAACCTTGCTCAGAAGAATATTGTTAAATACATAAAATAAAATAAAACAAATGAATTCTACTGAAGCACAGTTATCACAACACTTTAAAAAACTGATAGTGTAATAGTGCTATTTTTTTATGAGCAACATTAAATAACAAGGTCTCCTGTAGGTCTAACAACTACCATAAATGCAAGATGCTGATCAGTTGCAGAAATAATGTTTGGGGATGTCTGTAAACACTGTCACGTGAAATAAAAATATTGGTAGTTTCTTGGATGACAGAGTCATAGGGACAGCTATATTGTGATTTACTGCCTACATAGTAAGTGAAAGAGATGCTAAATGCCTTTAGAGTTTAGTGAAAATGAGATGCAAGTGTTTCTCATTCAAATCCATGGACCCAAGAGTTCTGTCCTCTACATTTAAAATGTTAGCTCTAAATCCTGAATTCCTAAGGTGAGAGCTGGCATCCCAGAAGGCTTGGTTTCTCTTCCTCACTGGATGTAAGTTCTGGATTCAGGGTAGATGCCATAGAATCGAATAGGTGTCCTTACCCCTTAAGTAGACTTTGTCATTCAGTTTGCAGTGAAATGAAGAAGCCCAGGCTCTGGAATGAGAAAACCTGAATTCACCTCCCAGCTCCACCATCCTCTAGCTGTCTGAGTTAGTATTCATTACTTAGCCTCTCTGAACCTCAGTTTCTTCCTCCAGAAGATGGGGAGAATGCCAGCTGCTTTACAGGTGTGTGTGAGGATGAAGTAGAATGCTGGATTCAAATGTTCATCACAGAAGCAAGTGTTTGAAAGTGGTATTTGTCATTATTCTTAAGGGAAGTCAAGAGTCGAATGATAATTTCCACCTGGTTCTGAGGAGTTGACATCATAACAACATATGGTGTCTGATCTGTGTCTGTCACATCATCTATGTCTTCCATCTGCCTAAGTGGCTTTCCACAAATTATACACCAATCTCATCCTGCCCCTCTCCAGTTATTCACATAGAAATACTTTCGAGGTCATTTTTGCCTCCAAAGCACAAGTTAGCATGTAACTATTTGTCTTCTATATCTGCACACTTTCCCAGGGGACAGATCCAACTGGGCCACCAAGAGCATGGATATAACATCCACAGCTCAGTTGTGCTGGGGCAGTGGGGGAAGTTTACCTAGAAACCAAGGGAGACACCCAGAGATGGGAGGTGAGGCATAAGATTTATTGGAGAACTCTTCCAGGGAAGGTCCAGCAGTGATGGGCTGGACAGGTGCTTTGCAGGAGACACCAATGACAGCCACTGGACAGGTGCGACTCTGTTGCTCATGGTACCTGCAGTGCTTCCCAGAAGATAAGCTTCCCCTCCCTCACAGTGTTTTGTCCGCTTTGTCCTAGGGCCGCCACCTGAAGGAGCACTTGGCTCCCCACAGGCTTCAGTGTGCACTAGCTACTGCAGGAAGAGGGGTTTTGGAAGTTAGGCTACAGACACAGCAACATCATGAATTTGCTTAGTTTGCTTCATTTCTTGTATGTCCAGCATCTCGAGGAACAGCTATCCTGGCATGTGTGCAAGAAAGCAGCTTTCTACACACAGCGTTAGCTTGCCCTAGTTCCCGCACACAAGAGAAAGTCAGTGTCCTCAATAATGCTTATCTAGGCATTCTGGCCTGGGATGCCTCTCACAGTTCGGGTTTGGCTAGACCTTGTGAACTGAAAGGGCCATTTCAGGGACATGCTGTTACTGTCCTCCTTTTCTTTAAGAATGATGTGATGGTTTATTCACAATCTCAGGAATAACCCTGAGGCTGTATGTGCTGTCTTGTGCTTGGAACCATTTGGCTTTTATTAGTGATTTCTAACATTGTCTTCGATTTTCTAAACTCTGAAAAGTGCTCTCGTCCTCAACACTTGGTCCTCCCTCTCACCCAAATTTACTCAACAAACCGGTGTGGACAAGCAAGGTGTCTTAAACCAAGTTGAAAGAGTTACCTGGAATTAAATGCAACCGAAACCCCTGACAAGTGTGTATGCAGTTCATTCTAACCCTTTGCTGCATGTCCTCATATGGATCTATTTCCTGGTGAGGAACCAGTCATGGGGTCTCCCGTGGAGTTCCTTCAGAGGATCTTGGACTATCATCACCTTCACTTTTATCCGAGAAAATGTCTGTATGACAGTGTTTCCCTAAATACAGATTGGTAATAGATGTTGGGTGAAAGAAGGGTGTTAAGTCAAATTTGGGGAAAGTTCCAGGATGCCAATGGTTGGTTTCCATATGAAAGGACATCTCAGAGTTTTTAATGGTAGTGGTAATATAGAGTTTCCCACATGTCATGGACTGAATGCTGTGTCTACACTGAAATTCACATGTTGACACTTAATCCTCAATATGGTGTGTTAAGATGTAGGGTCTTTGCAAGGTGATTATATCTTGAGGGGGGGCCCATGTTAACAATATTAATGCCCTTGTAAGGAGAGACCAGAGCGCTCTCTCACCATCTTCCACCATGTGAGGAAACCACAGGAAGTCAGCTATCTGTATGTGGAAGAGCACCCTCACCCTCACCCCACTATGCTAGCATCCTAATCTGAGACTCCCAGAGTGACAAATAAATGTTTGTTGTTTATAAACCACCCAGTCTATGGTATTTTATTATAATAACCAAAACCAACTAGGACACTACAGGACCCTCCTATTACAGAGCATGCCAGCATCCCTCTGGGAAATGCTAGTCAGGTATCAGAATGAGGCTGACTATGAGAACACCAGAGTCCACGTTGCCCGGACCCACACTCATGGGTTCTCTTCAGGGTGTGGCCAGGAGACTTCAGTAACCCCAGTTGACATGGGTGCTCTGTTCCAGCTGGTGCCACACACCATTCCCCAGCAGGGTCCTAGGACGGCACTCATGGTCCACCTCCAATGAATGGGCACCCACCTGCTTCTGGAGGACCTCACTCACCAGGGCTGCACACACTGCGCTCCCAGAGGAAAGATCAGAACAGGACCTGCTGACTCAGTCTCCCACTTAAAGACCATCATGACCCAGGCCTCATGGTTACCCTGTCCTTCACCCTGGGACTGAAGTAAGAGAAGTGGGCAATGGAAGGGACCCAGGTGGGCCAGAACACAGTCAAGTTGTAGCAGCCACTGGCGCCAGCTGATGTGCCACAGTGCCACAACCCACAGAGAATCAACAAAGGATCTTGAGTAGGGGTGACAGGATATAGAAAAAAACTCAGAGACAAAGAAAACAGACATTTTTAGGTAAAGCTGGGACCAGGTGGGATACTGCACTCTGATGGAGGAACAGTGACCCAGAACTAGCTCCACAAGTTTATTATATCGGGTCTCATAACCAGGAAGTTAAACTACAGGGATATTGTAAACTGTTCAAGGCTTGGGGATTATTAATAGGCACTAAAATGTTACAGAGTTAGAAACATTTTTGCAGTTCTCCTACTGTTACAGTGCCAGGAACATCCTGCTATTATCCTGCTACACCCAGGAAGCCCATTGTCCTGAAATGTCTGATAACTGTTAGTGTCAGAGCTGAGAGTCAAGTCTCTCCTCACCTTGGATCCCTTCCAGTTCTGTCATTTATCAGTTTCCACAAAGCCAAGGTGTGAGAAATGCAGTCTTCTGATAATAAGGACTAACATTTGCAGAGCCTAGCAAGTTGATACAGCATCTCCATGTCCATTATCCCTTTCAACTCTCTCATCCACCCAAGTGTACATAAGGTTAATATTCCATGGGCCTAAATAATAAATACTAAAATAATAAGAAGAAAAATAATAAATCAAAGTTCCTTTAAACTACAGCATCTGCTCCATGGCCTGAACTGTCCCTTGACCATTGCCACTGCAGTCTCCACCTTCCACCTTCAGCCTGGAGCCCTTCTGTACCTCTCTAATGGCCCCCAAGTCACTGCTGTCACTGCCATTTCTCCAAGTTTTTTTTTTTTTTTTTTTTTTTTTGCAAATTAGAAAATAAGTTTATTTTGCTTTGAGGGGTGGGCAGGTATCCAGTCTCAGAACTTCTGGAACTGCTTCTTGCTGCCAACAGCCTTGGTGACCTTGAGTGCATTGAAGCTCCCTCTCTTGCTCAAGGGCCTGCATTCACCCACTGTGATGATGTTTCCGACCTGGACATTCCTGAAGCAGGGGGACAGGTGCACAGACAGATCTTGTGACACTTCTCAAAGTGATTGTCTTGCGGATGTAGTGGAGATCATCCTGACAGATCATAATGGTCCTCTGCATCTTCATCTTCATCACCACACCAGACAGGATCCACCCTCAGTTGGAAACAGTGACAGTGAAGGGCATTTCTTGTTGATGTAGGTACCCTCAGTGACCTGTTTTGGTGTCTTGAAGCCCAGGTCAATATTTTTGTAGTATTGAGGGAGTTGCTCCTTCTCCTAGCAGGACCCTCTTCTTGTTTTGAAAGATGGTTGGCTGCTTTTGGTAGGCATGACCCGTCTGAATGCCCACCATCTTCCTGGTCACCTGAAAAAAAGAACTTCTCCAAGTTTTTTATTTACCAGACAAAGGGTGTCATTCAGGGAGGCCAGGAGACCTGGTTTCTAGGCTAGAGTTTCTCACAAAACGTGTAACAGACCAGAGCAGGTCTCTCTCTTGCTGGGTTGCAGTCGCCTCCCCTTCCCCCTGTCCATGTTAGATGAGGCTGGATACCTTTAGCTGAAACCACCCCTGGGTTCAGTATTCTGAACTTCTAACTTTGAACAGTATTTCAGACCTGCGCTCACTCCTCTGCCCTCGGAAGGCTCTGAGTACCTGCTCACCAGGTATAGCATCCCTTTCCCCTGCCAGGCCTGCTGTGGGCACAGAGTGTTAACACACACCCAGACAACTGGCATCAAAGCCAGGCCAAATGTTGGTGTTTGTGGCTCCTAAAGGGGCAGAAACTGGGGCACAGCTAGCATGGAGTGTGCAGAGGGAGGCTCCCTGCTGCCGCTCACCAGAGAAGGCAGGAGCCCCAAACTAACTCCAGGTAAGAGAGTTCCCATGGGCAGCAAAAATAGACTTACCATGTTCTCCCTCTCCTGGGGGGAAAAGGGCCATGGAATGGTTTCAAAGGCAGAGGGGCAGGGTGATCTGCAGTCTCAGAATCAGTCCTGGGAAACCCAGAGCTGCTAGTCTGGTTTGAGCCCCTGAGCCAGAAGCTTGGACTTCTGACTACCAGTGGGTTCTGCCTTCTGACTTCTACTGATAGTGGATTCTGACTTCTGCCAAGCTGTCACTCAAAATGCACAGAGTACCCACACCATGCTGGGAGTTATACCACCAAGTGACTCCATTCTCTGTACACACACCTGCTGGCCAGGGTCTGACCCAGTCTCATCCTGATCCCTTCCCTCCCAGATCCCCTGCATTGCTCTGCTCCTCTCCTTCCATTAGCTTCAACTTCTGAAGGTTCCCTACTGCACTGTCGCTCCCTCTCACTGCCTCAGCACAGGGATGCAGAGAAACCCCTATCTCCCTTAGGAAAGAGTGGGTCAGTCTTCAGCACCTAAAGCTCCTCATATAGGCAAAGGAAGAAGCAGAGGCTATGTACACCCAAGAAAAAGGAGGAAACCTGTTCTGAAGAGTAGCATTAGAAAAATCCAGAAAAAACAGTGACTCCGAAATCCTTATCCAATGTTACCTGAATAGTCCAGTTTGGGGAAGGGAGGGAGAATGGGGATGGGAGAAGGGAGGAGAGCTGGAGGGGGTGCCTGAAGAAGGAGAAAGGGATGGAGGTAGGTATGTGGGGAAGAGGGAGCATCTGGCAGGAGAGGAGCACCCTCACCCCTCAGGCTGACCTAGTCCAAAGGACAGAAGCACCTGGGCTCCTGCCTCTGCCTCTTCGCTGGCACACCTGCTCTGCATTCCTGTCAGTCCCCATTCCCATCTGATCCCTGAGGCAGCTCATTCTGCATGACTCCTGCGCCAGCTGGGCAGGCAGGTTGGGTCTCTGCCAAGTCCCTGGCTCTCTCCTTGCCTCATCCACAAGTCAGGGCTGCTTCTGAATGCTGATGGGATGTCGGAGGGAGAGGCACAGCCCCCTCCTGCCTTGCTTCTCAGAGGTCAGATAGAGTCCAGCCTGTCTGTCTACTGATTTCCCTCTCGCTGAGCCTACAGACCAGGTCAGTTCAGGGTTTCTGGAAGGAGCTGGGGGGCAGCAAGAAAAATATAAGGTGTGGGGATCAGGCAGATGACTCCCACTCTGGCTCAGCTCTCTGGGTGTCAGTTTTCCCATCCACAGGCCAAGGGTGAGCTGATGGCTCATAGCACCCCCTCTGGCTCTGACATTCTGTTTCTTTTTCATTTAGTATCTACAGAGGTCCTGTCCTGCCCCCAGGGGAACAAGGAGCATAACACAGCACACGGGAGGCAGAGCATGATTTCTGAGCCTTTGGAACACTCTGTACCTGGGAGTAGGCTGTCAGGTCTGGGAGATGAGGATGATGATGAAGAAATGGAG